>NC_052544.1:961919-1201856 GCF_016699485.2 Gallus gallus
ACTAATTTTCTTGGCTTCTGCTGTGCCACATTTCCACCTGAGACTGCTGAGAGGCTGCAAGTCATTAACGTTCTGCTGCTGATAGTTATGGAGTCACTATTGACTTCCATTGTTTAATTGAATTGTGCTCTTGTGAGTGGTAATTTCTTGTGAAAGAACTGTCGTCCCCATTTTTGGTTGTTCAGTGATTGAAATGTGATGCAATGTGATAGATGTTTCTTTAGGGTTTTCTACGTGGAGACTTGTGTTTGTATATGGGGAATTAGTAGGACGTGCACTGCTTTCTTCTGATATTCTTTCAGTGATTGCATCAGCAGCCATGCCTTCCGAAAGGTCGTTTATATCAAATACAAGGGAGAAAGAAAAAAACAAAAACAGAAACATGGAAATATATCTGTAGAGTTTATATCAAGCATAACATCTCCCTTGCTTTTTTGAAATAACTTATTTAAGCTGTGAATAATATTTCCATATGAATCTGTGGAAGAATTGCAAAACACTGAGAGTTGCCTGCCTAGCATCTTCCAGGCACTATGTATCTGGCACTGTTTGTCTGATGTGGTTGAGTTTGCTGCTCTGATTGCTGGAAAGGATCTGTGAAAGCCATCACCAGGCCTGGGGTGAGAGATGCAGTTGTGGCTTCTGGTGCAGGTGAATGTGGCAGTGGCCCTGAATAGGGCCTGTCCATTTCCTCCTGTGAAGGGTGACCTTGAGTGGAGTCTCTTCTTCTTGAGAGTAAAAGAAATCATTGGGAAGACCATCAGGCATGCTGTAAGTCAAGAATGTGAGGTGTTTGCTTGTCTTCTGCATCCATGTTCAGAGTGGAGAGTAGGGGTTACGTGGAGGCTGCAAGAAACGGGAGTTGGAGGCCTTCCTGATCATGAGATAGAAATAGTGTGGAAATGCCCTCTGTTTCTTTTGAGGTTATGAACATATCTCTGGCATCAGTGATGAATTCCTCCCAGTCTTCTGTAATTTGTTGACCCCATATAATTACTCAGTCATTCGTGGGAAATGGAATGGAGATTTCGCTGTTGTGTTTCATGGTGACGTGAATGTTTTGCCCTTGTGTGCCAGGTGAACTTGAGTTAGGCCTCATTCTTTCAGGATCTGAAGACCTTTAAGGAGAGCAATTCAATACACTATCTTGCTATTAAACTGTCTTCCAGCTGGTGTGTGCGGTTTTGGCTTTGTATGCACACTTGATTTTCCTTCCTGGAATCATTTGGCACTGTAGGCCTGCTTTGAAACAGATGTACAGTCTGGCCATTCAGTCCTCTCTTTCTGAGCACGAACACTTGCTGCTCATGTTGATGGTGTTGCAAAGTGGGCTCATCCTACTGGTCATCTCTGAACCCGATGAGTTTTCTTGCATCCATTTGCACTTTGGGAAGAGGAGAAATGAATGAACTTCCTACTCATAGTGAACCTTGCATGTAGAGATTATGAAGAGAAATCCTTTGGTTTCTTCTATAATTTAAGATCTATTACTCTGTTGGTGGCCACAGATTCCCCCAGTGTGATGTAACTCTGGAAGTATGTTCACCACACCTCAGCTGTCTGTAAATCATGCTGGTATCTACCAAGTTTGTCTGCTCATAAGCTGTTTCCTCCTTATCGCTAATCCTTCTCAGTAAAAGCTGGGAAACAAGGTTACCGTTGATACTTGGGGTTTCTTTCTACACTCTTTGAACTAATATGAATTTCTTCACTTTCCTTGGGACCAGAAAGTTATTTCTACAGAGGAAGACACAGCCAAAACAATGTTACATTTTCCCTTTATGTGTATGCTACTAGTGTGTGTTGAAATAATGGTTTAGAGAAAAACACCATGAGGCAGCAATAAGAAACTGTTATTTTTCCATATTCAGGAAGACATTTTGTTAGGGGACGACTTTAGATGATCTTGCTGTGCCAGTTCCATGTATCCCTCGATGCCACTGTGTTCTTATCTCCTGTGAATGCTGATAAAAATTCTGTGCTTCTTTGCTTGTGCCATATGATGTGCTCGTTGGTGGCAAGAGGATGAGCAGTTCCTCCCACCAGAGACAGTTCCTTCCTCTGGTACCTGTCCAATAGAGGAAATAGGTTGGAAATGCAAGATGTAGAGTTGTGACTGCTTTCTGGTGAATGCTTCCCTCTTATTTTGGGAAAGTTGCTCAGAGCTGTGGCAGTACTAATGACAGAACCTGTAACAGATCTGATGTAGAGCTTGGTATCCTTTCTGTCTGAGGTTGCTGAGATGATGCGAAGCATCTGAGTGTGGTTCCTGCTGCTAGTAATACCCTGACAGCCACCCAGCTGTTCCTGATGTCTGTGGTGAGGGAAGGGGAGGATCTGCACAGCCCTGGGTCATGGTGAGAGTGAGGCTTAGAACTGGGTCCAGTTGGTGGGGTGGATCAGTGTCCAGGTGTTGTGGCAGTGATTCTGTGTCAGGCATCAAGGAGGGCCTGAGTGTTCGGTGTTGGTTGTCCTTAGCAGTGAAGAGTCTTGTCTGAGGGAAGAGAGGTCCTTGCTAGAAGATGGAACATGTCATTGAATAAGAGCTGGGAAATGCTGTCTGAGGTAGAGATCCTATTTGCCACAACACAGGATGGAGAGAGCCATTAGAAAAGCTAGAGAAGAGGCCAGGATCACAGTGCTGCCTGGCCAGATTCTTCTCTGATCATCCAAAAATTCAGCTATGAGACGTTTGTGTGAGAGGTCGTATGTTACTCATGGTGCCAACTGTATGTGTTTGAAGTGTTTATTTGCTGTTTTCCCTGGGCATCCTCTTGCCTTATGTAGAGAACGACCTACTAAGCGAAGAGTAACAGAGCAGGTATATTCTTTGATGTGGCATGGGGACTTCTCTTTCTAAGTGACGGATGACAGCAGAGCCATCTGTGATGTGTGCTGAGCTACCATAGGATTCTGTTCTGTCAAGCGCTGCATGTCTCCATTCCCCATTGTCATTGTGTCATTCCTGCTCTGGAAGACATCTGCCACATACACCTTATTTGCTATTGTTTGCATGTGGAATGTTGTTGCTCAGAAAGGAGCTTTACCCAGTATTGAAGATTGCGCCTGATTTCTTTGAATCTCCCCATGATCTTCCCTCTGTTTATATTGCTTTTAGGGGTGGGGATGGAGTATGAAGTAAGTGCCCTCTCTATTTGCCAAGATATTGCCAGACCTAGGTGTTTCAATGAATCAGAACAAGATCCTTTGGATTTCTACTCTCCTCACGTGAGGAAGTCCCACTTGGCTGTTTTTCTTCTTGGATATGTCATGGTGGCAGTGGATGGGATGTTGACTGCTGAGTTTTGTATGCCTTTAAATTGCAGATATTTGGGCTTTTTTTGCTATGAGTGTAGGGGAAATGTTTTACACTCTGCTCAGCTAAGGTTCTAATGGAGTCAAATCCTCCTTAGTTTAAAGGTCACTGTCTGGCTTCCCTTTTCACAGAAATGCAAATGGGTGTGCTGTGCATTTTAGAATTGGTAAACCTTGGCTAAAGCTGATAATTTCCTTCCATGAATTCCTTGAAAATAGCCCTTTTAAACCAGTTATCTGTACCATGAGGCTGATTCTTTTTCTGGGCAGGCAGCTGTTGAGCATCTTGTAGCGTTGCTCATGTCCGAAGTGTGTACTGTCCTCTGGAAGCAGTGTGTGTCCAGTGATTTCAGAACCATCACAGACTGTATTGGAACACAAAAGAAGGGACACCGTGTTCTGTACCCTTGGCTATAATGCTTGGTTTCTCTCTAGCAGCTCTTTATTCTGATTAAAATGTCATGCTGTATTTTTTGGAGCAAGCTTAATATAGATGTTAGCAGAGCTCTAAGATGCGTGACATTAAACAGCGCACTTTTTGATGACTATGGCGTTATATTCTCATCCCTATGAATATAGCATGAAGAAGGATCAGATCTAGTTTTTCCAGGTAAGTGGACAAACATAGCAGGTGGTTAAATAGAAGAAATATATATATACCTTCATGAAGTACCTCTTTGTGTGGGCTCTCATGGAGTGTGCCAGGTGGCTTTGTGGATAAGTATCAGGCCCAGGATCTCTTTCTATGCACTGGTAAAGACACTGATCTCTACCCAAAACCCCACTGCTGTACAAACCTGTAAAATAGGGGGGGGGGGGGGGGGGGGGGGGAGTACACAGGGACCTCATTTTTTCATGAAATTAAGAGATCAGCAAATGTCCCCGTAGTAATTATTCTACATTGTCCTGTGTACAGTATCATTGAAGCATTCTTCTATTTGATAACAGAGGAAGCTGCTCCTGGAAAAGCTAACAAAATACTTTTCATTTGGCTGGATACATTTTTGTCTCAATCGACCTGTTTGGGATAATAAGGGTGTTTGATTGCAGTAGATCTGATGTAAAGAATGGAAATGCAGAACAAAGCGTGTTCTGTTACATTCTGCATGCGAAAGGAATGTATTAATGTAATTCTCCATCCCTGACTGGTGCAGTGTTTGTAAGCATCAGAAAACTTGTTGACAAAGGAATGGAAATGAAGCACAAGGCGTGTTCTCGTACATTCTGAATTTGGTGGAAATGTGATAATGTTGTGTTGAGGGACATCGCTTAGCGAGAACCATTGGTGATGGGTGAATGGTTGGACTGGATGATCCTGTGGGTCTTTTCCAACCTTAGCAATTCTATGATTCTATGATAACGGAAGCCCTAGTCCTTGGTTGCCGGTTTCCCAGAGCCACTCCATTTGTGAACATCGCAGGATTGAAGGACCACAGCTAATCTTCAGTGTTGGAACTTTCACTGTGCTCTGTGTGGAAGGATTTGTGAGAGAAGACATGGTCTCTTTGAATGCTTCATCGGGGCAATAACTCTGCCATTTACAAGGGAACACAGCTAAGGTACAAAGTGCAGGAGAAAGGTACAAAGATACAGGAGACAGAACAATTCAATTTTGTGTTTTGAGTTTACAGTGTGAGATCTGAGCAGAAAGAAAACAGAAGAAAGCACTGGGGAGTGACTGTGAACAGAAAAAGAGGTCTGTTTCTCTCTTTTCACTCCAAGCTCAGTCCTTGCAAGACATGCAGCAACAGCCTGTCAATCCCCTCTTCAAGATGTTTTCCTAATATGGACATTTAGTTTTATTTTGTTGTGGGAAATGTAAAGCAGAACATGTAAATACAGAGTGTTTTCAGAAACACATCAATTAAATCACAGGGATTCTCGCAGAGGAACAACAATCACGGTCATCGTGGGAGCGCTCCTACGACCAAACAGATGCACTCGGTATATTACATGGCTCGCCTATTCCTCTTAGCAAAGGAGTGAGAAAGATCGCTTCGCACCAGATTTAAAGTGAATACAAAAACACTTTTACTGAAGTAACAGCTTGAAAGGTGCGGTGGGTAAGTAATATTTTCCATATGTATCAGAAAGAGAAGGTAAGTGCGAGGAATGGGAAACGGCAAAAATAAAGTGAACCCGGCGCGATACGCAGAGAAGCACACAGGCAATTCCTGCAGCGAGCCACATGATGCCGCTCTGAGCTAAGGAACGCGCTACGCGATCGGGGGAAAGGGAGGGGAACACCTTCCGGTGCCCGTGGAAAAGAAGGCAGAGCAAGAGCGAGCGGCGCGGAGGAGGACGCGCGTCCCGTGAGGAGGGATTCTGTCGGCGTCGGACGCGGTCGGAGGGCTTGGAGCAGGCACGTCGGGAGGTGCGGGGCGTGGAGAAGGATCGGCGCAGCGGTGAGGGCGATGGTCGGCGTTGGAGCAGCGCGGCGGAGCTGGGCGGCCGCGGTGGTGGTGCTGCAGGCGGCCTGGGCGCTGGTCGGCGGGCAGGTGCGGTACTCGGTGCCGGAGGAAGCCGAGGCCGGCACGGTGGTGGGGCGGCTGGCGCAGGACCTGGGCCTGGAGGCGGGCGAGGCGGAGGCGCGGCGGCTGCGTCTGGTGGCGCGGGGCCGGCGGGCGAGCGTGGAGGTGAGCGGGGCGAGCGGGGCGCTGGTGGTGAGCTCGCGGCTGGACCGGGAGGAGCTGTGCGGGAAGAGCGCGCCGTGCGCCCTGCGTCTGGAGGTGCTGCTGGACCGGCCGCTGCGCGTCTTCCACGTGGAGGTGGAGGTGAC
The DNA here is from genome assembly GCF_016699485.2 of Gallus gallus. Taxonomy (NCBI): domain Eukaryota; kingdom Metazoa; phylum Chordata; class Aves; order Galliformes; family Phasianidae; genus Gallus; species Gallus gallus. The sequence continues at coordinate 968,014 of NC_052544.1, forward strand.
CGACATCAACGACAATGCCCCGCGCTTCCCCGCCGCCTACAAAAACATCAGCATCGCGGAATCGTCTCTGCCCGGGTCGCGTTTCCCTCTGGAGGGCGCGTCGGATGCGGATATAGGTTCGAACGCGCAGCTCTCCTATTCACTGAGCCCCTCCGAGCACTTCGCTTTGGATGTAAAATCCCCTGATGACAACTTGAAATCCCTTTTCCTGGTGTTAACGCATCCTTTGGACCGCGAGTCGCTGTCCGAGCACCGCTTGGTGCTGACGGCGAGTGACGGGGGCAGGCCGGCGCTGACGGGCACGGTGCAGCTGGTGATCTCGGTGCTGGATGCGAACGACAACGCGCCGCAGTTCAACCAGTCGGTGTATAAAGTGCAGCTGCCGGAGGACGCGGCGGAGGGGACTCTGGTGGCGCGAGTGGCAGCCACGGACCCAGACGTGGGATTTAATCAGGAGTTTTCTTACAGCATCGTCAGTTCTGTTCCTGCGTCTCAGAGCGATGCATTCAGCATAGATCCGCGGACGGGGGAGATCAGACTCACGGGCCCCTTAGATTTCGAGGACGTCCACCAACACGAGTTGCAAATCGAGGCGAGAGATAAGGGGACGCCCCCGTTGTCGGGCCACTGTAGCGTCATTTTGGAGGTGCTGGACGTGAACGACAACGCGCCGGAGGTGTGGGTGACGTCGCTGTCGGTGCCGGTGCCCGAGGACGCGGCGCTGGGGACGGTGGTGGCGCTGCTGAGCGTGTCGGACCGGGACTCGGGGCCGAACGGGCGGGTGCGCTGCGCGGTGCGGCCGCCGTCGCCGTTCGGGCTGGTGGCGACGTTCGCGGGCTCGTACTCGCTGGTGCTGCGGGAGGCGTTGGACCGGGAGCGGGTGTCGGAGTACGAGGTGGAGGTGCGTGCGGAGGACGGCGGGGCGCCGCCGCTGCGCGCCAGCCGCGGGCTGCGGGTGCCGGTGTCGGACGTGAACGACAACGCGCCGGCGTTCGCGCAGGCCGTGTACACGGTGCTGGCGCGGGAGAACAACGCGGCGGGCGCGGAGCTGGCGCGGCTGTGGGCGCGGGACCCGGACGAGGCGGGCAACGGGCGCGTGAGCTACTCGGTGGCGGAGGGCGGCGCGGGGACCGGCTCGGGCTCGGGCTCGGGGTGGCGTCCGGCGTCGAGCTACGTGTCGGTGGACGCGGAGAGCGGGCGCCTGCGTGCGCTGCGTCCGCTGGACTACGAGGAGCTGCAGGTGCTGCAGTTCGAGGTGCGGGCGGTGGACGCGGGGGAGCCGCCGCTGTGCGGCAACGCCACGGTGCAGCTGTTCGTGGTGGACGAGAACGACAACGCGCCGGCGCTGCTGCCGCCTGCGGGCGGCGGGCCGTGGCCCTGGGCTGCGGGCGAGGCGGCGGAGCCGGGGTCGCGGCCGCCGGGCTCGGCGGGTTCGGCGGGTTCGGCGGGCTCGGCGGTGTCGTCGTGGTCGCTGTGGGCGCGGGCGGCGTGGGGCGCGCCGGCGGGGCAGGTGGTGGCGAAGATCCGCGCGGTGGACGCGGACTCGGGCTACAACGCGTGGCTGCGCTACGAGCTGCGGGAGCCGCGGGGCGAGGGCCCGTTCCGCGTGGGGCTGTACAGCGGCGAGGTGAGCACGGCGCGGGCGCTGGAGGAGGCGGACGGCCCGCGGCAGAGGCTGCTGATCGTGGTGCGGGACCACGGGGAGCCGCCGCGCTCGGCCACGGCCACGCTGAGCGTGTCGCTGGTGGAGGGCGCCGAGGCGGCGCTGGCGGCGGTGGGGGCGGTGGGGGCGGTGTCGGTGTCGGCGGGGGCGGGGCTGCGGCCGGCGGCGAGCGCGGAGGGCGGATCTGCGGCGTCGGGAGCGTCGGCGGCGACGAACGTGTGGCTGGTGGTGGCCATCTGCGCGGTGTCGAGCCTGTTGGTGCTGGCGGTGGTGCTGTACGGGGCCGGGCGCTGGGCGCCGCGGGCGGCGGTGCTGGCGGGGCCCGGTCCGGCGACGCTGGTGTGCGCCAGCGAGGTGGGCAGCTGGTCGTACTCGCAGCGCCAGAGCCGGAGCCTGTGCGTGGCCACGGACGGCGCGGGCAAGAGCGACCTGATGGTGTTCAGCCCCAACTGCCCTCCGGCGCCCGGCCCCGCGCCGAAGGAGACGCCGCAGGAGCCGCCCTCTTTGCTGGACACGGTCAGTGCCATTCATGCCTTGCTTTCTTCCTGCTATGATTGTATGAGTAACAGTATAAATTCCTTCGTTTAACTGTGTGTACTTTAGTAAGAATTTTTGGAGTCATTGTAAATCACCAAGTGTGATCTGCATATTGTCTGCCAGGTTCTCTGTGTATGGCACAGTTCGTCAGGTTTCATCGGGTTTACTGCTGTCGTCTGTTGGAGGGGTCTGTGGAAGTGGCAGTCAGCTTTATGGTGCTAAATGCATATTTTTCACATTTGTTGGAGTGAATGTGGTAGTAGCACACGGTAGAGCTTGGGCTTTTTCTCCAGTGAATATGGACTTTATATGTAAGTCCCTGCCCGTGAGAGAACACATCATCATTGAGAAGACTACAGAGCTTGTCAAGGAACACAAATGGGAGATGTTTATTGTCTTCTGAATCCTTGTGGGAGTGGGGACATGGTATTGGAATGCTCATACTGTCTTTTAAAGCCATAGGCTTTTAGTCTTGGTTGTTCTTAGGAGGGGGGGATCTTGTCTGAAGGAAATGGTGCTGCTAGGTAGAAGAGGAAGAGAGTCACTGAACAAGAGTTGGAAAATGCCAGCTGAGCTGGAGATACTATTTGACAAGGGATGGGTAATGGGTTGCCAGTAGAAAAGCTGGAAAAGAGACGGAACGCATAGTGCTGCTTGGCCTGGATCCCCTCAGAACCTCCTGAACGTCACGTGTCAGGTTTTAACATCGGAGGATGTGTGCTATTCATACTTCTACACTACTGCCTCACTGTATCTGTTGGAAGCATCTTTTGGCTGTCTTCCCTGGGCTTCCTCTTGCCTCGGGGAGAGGAGCATTTAGTAAGCTTTGAGCATCACAGGAGATATTGTCTTTGTTGGGACATGGGGAGCCTGCCAACCCAGTGACTGGTGACAGCAGGTCCACCTGTGTAGTGTGATGGGCTTCTCTAATTCTGTGTTTCCTCACTCCTTGTTGCCCTTGTGGCATTCCTGCTTCTGAAGACATCTGCCACATGCACCTTTATTCACTTGTGTTAGAGTATGGCATTTTGTTGTTCAAAGAAGGAGTTTTTCCCAGTATTGGTGTTTTTGGCTGAATTGTCTGAACTTCACTGCAGTCTTCTCAGTGGTTGTTTTGTTGCTTGGGACGAGAACAAATGCTCTCTGTATTCCATATGTTGGCAAGCCTTGTGTTTCAATAATATGGAATGGGATCTTTTCTCCTGCCAGAAAAATGTCCAACTCAGTTGTTTTTCTTCTCTGTCATTAGAAATATGTGGGTGACAGAAATATGTGGATGAGATGTAGTGCCCTGTGTTCTGGCTGCTTTCATTTGGCAGACGTTTGAGCAGTTGGCCATGAGTGTGGGGTCTGACTTTTCCACTCTAGTGTGCTGAGATAGTCATTGAGAGAAAGTCATTAGCTGTCAGGTCTCCCTCTTACTTCCTTTCTGACAGATGTGTGCCAGAGTGTACTACACCCTATCTAGTGTTCTTTCTGTCAATAGTCAGCAACTGATATTACAGGTAAGTCATTCGCATCCAGAGAGTATGTGTTTGAGAGACAGCTATACATTTTTGTTTAGTTGTGCACCTTCCTTCCTTCCCTCCCTCCTTCCCTCCCTCCTTCCCTCCCTCCTTCCCTCCCTCCTTCCCTCCCTCCTTCCTTCCCTCCCTCCTTCCTTCCCTCCCTCCCTCCTTCCCTCCTTCCTTTCCTGCCTCCCTCCCTCCCTCCTTCTTGTCTGGAGTACATATGCTGTGGGAATTGCCTGTAGGTTTGGAGCTTTTTGGTGATCATGTGTGTACCAATGGGGAGAGCAGTTTTGCACTGCTAAAGACTCAGCTAAGAAATGCGCGATGCGATCGGGGGAAGGAAGGTGTCCTTGCCAGTTCTTGCTGACCCCTCTGTAGTGTCCTTTGAAAGAGGATTGCAGCCCTGTGGCAGGTCACAGCAGGTGCTGTTCCACTGGTTACCTTGGAGTGCAGACAGGATGTCCCTTGTGTGTGCTGCTTGTTGAACAGGGCCTGTTGTTTTTAATGCATACCCAGAGTGCAAGAGAGAATTTTCCAGAGGAAAGCCTGGAGAAGAGGCATGGCACAGAGCATTGCTTGGCCAGGATCCGCTCAGAACTCCTAGAACTTTTAGCTGAGAGGCCTTTCTGAGCTTGAGAAGCTTTGTGTTCTTCGTGGTACATTGCTTTGTGTGTTTGGAGGCTTTCCATGTTGTCTGCATTGGGGGAATCCTAGGTGCATGTAGAGGAAGACCAGCTAAGCTCAGAGAGCCAAACTGGAGCATATTTTACATGAGACGTGGGGAGGCCTTCAACCAAGCAATCGCTAATAGCAAGGCCACCTGTGAGGTGTGATGAGCAGGGTCCTGTGCAGTCAAACTCTGTGTCCTCACTCCCTGTTGTCTTTGTGTCTTTTATGCTTGTGAAGCCATCTTCCAGTGCAGGTAAGTTGTTTATATTAAAGGAAGATGTGATCAATAGACAACTGTATGCTTTTTCACAGCTAGTTGTGATCCCTTTATATTGGATGTGGTGAGAGTTCCCTGGATATTACCCAGATTGGAGTAGTTACAATAGCGATGTGCATACCAGTGCAGGTATGATACACAGGAGGCTGAACTCAGATGGTGTAAATGAAACACAGCCTTTGTCTGGCTTTGCACAGACAAAGAGGCGAATTGAAGGTGGAGCAGAGAAGAGCAGTGTAGGCAGGCGGTGGATTAGGCCCTGGATCTTTAGACAATGATCAGGAATCCTCCCACTGTTCTGCACCTGGCTTTACTGAAATGGGGAGAGAAGATAAGTGAAATTGAGACACTGGCTCCAGTATCTGACACCTGTGACATGCCATCTACGCATGGCAAGAGCAAATGGCAAACACAGATACCCCAAATACTGAAATCTCAGCCCTTATCTCATCCGATGGAAACATCTCACTGATAAATAATGTAGGTTGCTCACACCTGCTCCCACAGCATTTCCCACAGCACTACTCTTCTCACCTTCTGCCTCAGCTCCACCCACAGGGAAGTGGGTCAGATCAACATTCCCAGTTCTTCACTCTCACTTCACACTTGTTCCCTTTGAGAGCAGCAGGTGATCACCAGCAGGGTACATCACCGAACTGCTCTGTTCCCATGGGTGAGAGCAGTGGGGAGGACCTATCGATCGTGAGTGCAAGAAGGAGATCTGATTGCCACTTTCCTCCCTGTGCTCAGTCCTTGAAAGACAGATCAGCAGCCTGTGAAGTCACATATGTTTTCACTACAATCAAAGTGTATATGATCTAAAATGTATGTGTAAGAAGAACATGTGACCAGAGCACATCTGAAACTGTTAAGTAAAATGGAAAGGATCCCTAACAGGAAGAAATGGACATATTCACATTGCAGTAACCACAGTACATATCAAGGCACCGTAGTTCACCGTAAAAACACGTCTGAAAGATAGTTTGTGCCTCAGTGAAAAGCGGTGCGAGTACGGAATCGGCAGGGGAAAAAAACCAACAACAAGAACAAAAAAAAAACATCAACAAAGGCGAAATACAACAATCTGAAAAAGAAGTGAATCACAAGGAATGAGGAGAAGAAAATGGAAAACAAAGCCGAGGCGAACATACAGCTCGGTACCCAGAGAAGCACAGAGGCAATTCCCGCAGCGAGCCACATGATGCCGCTCTGAGATAAGGAACGCGCTACGCGATCGGGGGAAAGGGAGGGGAACACCTTCCGGTGCCCGTGGAAAAGAAGGCAGAGCAAGAGCGAGCGGCGCGGTGGAGGACGCGCGTCCCGTGAGGAAGGATTCTGTCGGCGAGCGCGGTCGGAGGGCTTGGAGCAGGCACGTCGGGAGGTGCGGGGCGTGGAGAAGGATCGGCGCAGCGGTGAGGGCGATGGTCGGCGTTGGAGCAGCGCGGCGGAGCTGGGCGGCCGCGGTGGTGGTGCTGCAGGCGGCCTGGGCGCTGGTCGGCGGGCAGGTGCGGTACTCGGTGCCGGAGGAAGCCGAGGCCGGCACGGTGGTGGGGCGGCTGGCGCAGGACCTGGGCCTGGAGGCGGGCGAGGCGGAGGCGCGGCGGCTGCGTCTGGTGGCGCGGGGCCGGCGGGCGAGCGTGGAGGTGAGCGGGGCGAGCGGGGCGCTGGTGGTGAGCTCGCGGCTGGACCGGGAGGAGCTGTGCGGGAAGAGCGCGCCGTGCGCCCTGCGTCTGGAGGTGCTGCTGGACCGGCCGCTGCGCGTCTTCCACGTGGAGGTGGAGGTCACCGACATCAACGACAATGCCCCGCGCTTCCCCACCGCCTACAAAAACATCAGCGTCCCGGAGAACTCCCCTCCCGGTTCTCGTTTCCCTCTGGAGGGCGCGTCGGATGCGGATATCGGTTCGAATGCGCAGGTCTCCTATACACTGAGCCCCTCCGAGCACTTCGCGCTGGAAGTGAAATCTATAGATGACAACAAAATCTCTGTAGCTTTGATTTTAACGCATCCTCTGGACCGCGAGTCGCTGTCCGAGCACCGCTTGGTGCTGACGGCGAGTGACGGGGGCAGGCCGGCGCTGACGGGCACGGTGCAGCTGGTGATCTCGGTGCTGGATGCGAACGACAACGCGCCGCAGTTCAACCAGTCGGTGTATAAAGTGCAGCTGCTGGAAGACGCCGCGCCGGGAACACTCCTTCTGCAAATAACTGCAACAGACAAAGACGAGGGGATTAACCAGGAAGTCTATTATGCCTTTTCAGACACAGTTCCTGAGGACGTGAAGGAATTATTTATAATTGATGGAATATCTGGGAAAATGAGAACAGCAGGAGAACTGGATTTCGAAGATGTTCGATCATTCGACCTCGAAGTAGAGGCGAGAGATAACGGCATTCCTCCCTTGTCAGGACACTGCAAGGTTGTGGTGGAGGTGTTGGATGTGAACGACAACGCGCCAGAGGTGTGGGTGACGTCGCTGTCGGTGCCGGTGCCCGAGGACGCGGCGCTGGGGACGGTGGTGGCGCTGCTGAGCGTGTCGGACCGGGACTCGGGGCCGAACGGGCGGGTGCGCTGCGCGGTGCGGCCGCCGTCGCCGTTCGGGCTGGTGGCGACGTTCGCGGGCTCGTACTCGCTGGTGCTGCGGGAGGCGCTGGACCGGGAGCGGGTGTCGGAGTACGAGGTGGAGGTGCGTGCGGAGGACGGCGGGGCGCCGCCGCTGCGCGCCAGCCGCGGGCTGCGGGTGCCGGTGTCGGACGTGAACGACAACGCGCCGGCGTTCGCGCAGGCCGTGTACACGGTGCTGGCGCGGGAGAACAACGCGGCGGGCGCGGAGCTGGCGCGGCTGTGGGCGCGGGACCCGGACGAGGCGGGCAACGGGCGCGTGAGCTACTCGGTGGCGGAGGGCGGCGCGGGCTCGGGCTCGGGGTGGCGTCCGGCGTCGAGCTACGTGTCGGTGGACGCGGAGAGCGGGCGCCTGCGTGCGCTGCGTCCGCTGGACTACGAGGAGCTGCAGGTGCTGCAGTTCGAGGTGCGGGCGGTGGACGCGGGGGAGCCGCCGCTGTGCGGCAACGCCACGGTGCAGCTGTTCGTGGTGGACGAGAACGACAACGCGCCGGCGCTGCTGCCGCCTGCGGGCGGCGGGCCGTGGCCCTGGGCTGCGGGCGAGGCGGCGGAGCCGGGGTCGCGGCCGCCGGGCTCGGCGGGTTCGGCGGTGTCGTCGGGCTCGGCGGTGTCGTCGTGGTCGCTGTGGGCGCGGGCGTCGTGGGGCGCGCCGGCGGGGCAGGTGGTGGCGAAGATCCGCGCGGTGGACGCGGACTCGGGCTATAACGCGTGGCTGCGCTACGAGCTGCGGGAGCCGCGGGGCGAGGGCCCGTTCCGCGTGGGGCTGTACAGCGGCGAGGTGAGCACGGCGCGGGCGCTGGAGGAGGCGGACGGCCCGCGGCAGAGGCTGCTGATCGTGGTGCGGGACCACGGGGAGCCGCCGCGCTCGGCCACGGCCACGCTGAGCGTGTCGCTGGTGGAGGGCGCCGAGGCGGCGCTGGCGGCGGTGGGGGCGGTGTCGGTGTCGGCGGGGGCGGGGCTGCGGCCGGCGGCGAGCGCGGAGGGCGGATCTGCGGCGTCGGGAGCGTCGGCGGCGACGAACTTGTGGCTGGTGGTGGCCATCTGCGCGGTGTCGAGCCTGTTGGTGCTGGCGGTGGTGCTGTACGGGGCCGGGCGCTGGGCGCCGCGGGCGGCGGTGCTGGCGGGGCCCGGTCCGGCGACGCTGGTGTGCGCCAGCGAGGTGGGCAGCTGGTCGTACTCGCAGCGCCAGAGCCGGAGCCTGTGCGTGGCCACGGACGGCGCGGGCAAGAGCGACCTGATGGTGTTCAGCCCCAACTGCCCTCCGGCGCCCGGCCCCGCGCCGAAGGAGACGCCGCAGGAGCCTCCCTCTCTTCTGGACACGGTCAGTGCCTCTCGCGGCCTGCTCGCACCTTACTTCCTGCCTCCCTTCCTTTCCTTCTTTTTGCTTTCTTCCTGTTTTCTTTTCTTTTCTTTTCTCTGCTTCCTTTCTTTCCATCCCATTCTTTTTGCAGGGACTTCGAGTTCTGAGTGTTCTGTTGAACCGCTGTTGAACTCTTTTCTTGAGGAGTAGCTGCTGGTGGCTTTGATGTTTGTGTCTGAGATGTGTGTTATGAGTGTGTTGTATGTGTAATTTTCTTCACATATGTTATGCTAGGACCTTGTTGTTGGGTCTTGTGGTGCTGATAGAAGAACGGTGGTGTCTTGCTGATGATCTGTCATCTTTTTTTCTGTAACATGCGTAAGGCATGTGGTATTGGACTCTCTTCCACTTCAACTTACATCCATTCTTTGCTGTTCTACTTATGAGCCTATTTTGTGCAATTCTGTGAAGACCTTTATTTTACAATTGTATCTTAAAAAAAGGGCCATTCTGGTAGTGGTTGTCCACCGGGCAGTTTCCTCTTCTTTTTATAATGTAGAGTGTGATTGTGTTGGTAACAGGGCTGTTTTTTTCCTTTGATTCTCCCTTGCAAGAGACACAACTCAATACACTGATTGTTATCTCAGCATGTTCTCTGTGTGCATGGTGTATCTCTATCTGCATCAGTTCATCAGACAAAGTCATGATGAATTTGGGAAAGCAGTGATGGACTTTTCCCGTATCCTTTCCAAACTTGCAAACTGTACTGGTTCTTGCCAATGCCTCTGTTGTTCCCTCTGAGAGAGTAGTGCAGGCGAGGTGCTGAGCCTGTTGAAGACCTTGGAGTGCTGACAGTGATATTGTTTTGATATGTTTTTTGTTCATCAGGTGAAATGATGCAAAGCAATGAATTTTTTGTTCCGAATGTTGGGAGAAGGTATGGCTCAGGGTACTTCTGTAACACTTTTCTCTGAAGTTAGCACTCAAGACCTGTTCAATGAAAATCGTTTGCTTTTTGTTTAATTTATTATTTTTGCCATTATTTATTGGTGGGGACAAGTTTTGGGCTATAACCTGTCATATCCCGTTGCCGTATGTGGTTCTCAAGGGTGATTGTAGGTTGTGGAGCTGTTAGTGCGCAGGCTGTGTTTATTGGAGTTCTACTCCTGCTGCTGGGCAGGGGACTTTCATTGCTTGTGTTGCTCTTTTTCAGAAGGAAATCAGTGCCTCGTCTGATTTGCCATGTCACAATGTTTTCCATAAATTCTGTTAGCTGATGGTGTGCTGCATTTCCAGATGGGACTGGTGAACGTCTGGAAGTCAGAAGGCTTGGTCTTGAGGCAACAGTCCAGCATGTAGTATTCACCATCATTGGCCCTGGCTATGTTGTTGTCAGTCATAGTTTCTTTTGAAAAATTCTGTCCTCATCTTCTTCCATTGTTCTTGATGGTCATGCGATGCAAGGTGACAGTTGTGCCTGTAGAGTTTTCTGATTGTAGACTTGTGTTCTAGCAGATGTAGTTTATCCTCTTTAGATGTTCTTTCAGTAATTCAGGCTGAATTTGAATGAGGTGAGGCTGCTGAGGGCCTCATCCTTTCAAGGTCTGATTATTTCCGAAGAGGGCAGTTCAACACCTTCCTTATCCTGCTGTTCCTTTGCTTACCCGCTTCCTCACTGATATTTCAATTTCTGTACACTCTTGGTTTTCCTTCCTAGAATCATTCTGCATGTAGTCCGTTTTGGAAATGATGTGCAGTCTGGCCTTTCAGTCCTCTCTTTCTGAGCATGAACACGTGCTGCTCAAGTAGAAGGGGTTGCAAAGATGGAGTATCGTGAAATGAAGTCCATTCTTTTCTTTCACATTCTAAGATGCAGTTTTCTTGTAGGCAGCCACACCGGTGTAGCTGTGTTTACTTGCCACATCTCTGCTTTTGGCAGATCATGCTGGTGTCTCCCAAGTTTGTGTCATCAGAAACAGTGTCCTCCTTTTTACTGATCCTTCATAGAAATAGTGCTGATATGTGGATATCATTGGCATGTGGGTGTTTCTTTTTATACTCTTTTTACACTATCACTTTAATACCACAGGGAGTTTCCGGAGAGGATGACGTAGCACAAGCCATATTCTGTGTTCTATTTCCATGTATGATATTAGCGATTTGAAACAGGGGCTAATGGAAGAACAACGGGAGGTAGGACAAATAATGAAAGAACAGTTTTGCCATGGTCGGCGAACACTGTTAAAGTGTGAGACTGCAGAGGGCGTTGCAGTGTCGTTTCAATATATGCTGTGGTGCCAGGCTTTCTTATCTCCCGTGAGTGCTGATAAGAACAATGTGATTCTTTCTGTGTGCCTTAAAAACATGTTGCAAAGGGGTGAGCAGTTCCTCCCACCAGATGCAGTCTCTTGCTCTGGCACCTGCCTGATGTAGGAAATGTGTTTGGTAATGGGATGTGAGATGCAGAATGCTGTGTACTTTCTGAGAATGTTCCCCCCAAGTATTGGGAAAGATACTCGCAGCAGTGCCAGTTCTAATGCCGCAATCTATAAGAAGTCAGATGTAATTCTTCTTATAATTTCCATACGTGATTACTTGGAAGGTGAGAACGTTCAGAGTGCAGTTCATGCTGCTGGAAAGAGCCTGGCAGACAGTGTGTGTTTCTGCAGCTACCCAGCTGTTTGTGCTGTCAGTGATGAGGGAAGGTGAAGATCTGCACTTCCATGGGTCGTGATCAGGGTGGGGCCTAGAGCCGTGTCCAGATGGTGGAGTGGATCAGTGTGCAGGTGTTGTGATAGTGATCGTGTGAACTGTACCCAGTATGGCCTGGGTGTTTGATCCTTGGGAGTCCTTAGCAGTGAAGTGTCTTGTGTGAGGGAAATGATGATGATGCTTGGTAGATTGTGTGGTGAACCAGTGGCCAAGAGCTGGAAATGGTTGACTGGAGATACTATTTGCCATGGCCTGGGATAGAGGTTGCAAGAATTAATTGTGGAGAAGAGGCTACGTACTCTCTGGTGCTCTGAGCAGTCTTGTTCTGTCTCCTCATTTGCTGTTGTATTTGTGGTGTTCCTGCTTGTGAAGTCATTTTCCATATGTTCCTTTATTCACTTGTGTTTGAATGTGGGATGCTGTTTCTCCTACAGGAGTTTTTCCCAGCGTTGATGATTCTGGCTGATGTCTCTGAACCTCCCTGTGATCTTCACTCTGCTCCTATTCCTCCTTGGGATGGAAGGAAGTGCTTTCTTTTATTAAAGATGCTGGCAAACCGTATGCTTAATTGAAGTACAATGGGATCTTTCAGCTTTTTCTCTCCCGATATAAGGATGTCCTCCTCTGTTTTTTGTTTTTGTTTTCTTTTCTCACATTTGAAATAAGTTGTTGAGAGTAGATGAGATGCAGTGTGTTGAGTTCTGACTGCTGTCAGATTGGACACCTTTGAGCAGCTGGCCGTGAGCCAGGGTTCTGGATTTTCTAGTTCAGTGAGCTGAGGTTGTGATGAAGAGAATTTTATTAGATTTCAGCTTTCCCTTTTGCTTCCATTCTGGTAGATGTGCTCCAGGGAAAACCTCACACTAATCTGTGATAGCATTCTTTTTCTTAATAAGCATACAGCCACTACTACAGCCATACTTAAGGTAAGTTTTTCAAATTAAAAAAAATATATATGCATTCAGTAGACAGCTGTACGTTTTGCACTGTTTAGTTATGGTCTTTTTATGTTGATGGAGTGTGTCTTTTTGATGCATTGTCACGTTGGTTTTAACCTTCTGGTAGTCATGTGTGTACCAGTGCAGCTAATATACCATGACCCAAGGGAAGGAAGAGTTCATCTTTGCATTTTGAATCTGAATTCAGGTGGTATAAATGAAACTCTACTGGCACCATATGCATCTGGACTCCTGATGTCTTTACTTTTCCATTAAGACTGGCAGTCTTCAGTACTTCAATGGCAGACTTCCACATGAAATGGTGATAAATTGGAGCATGAAAGCAAAGAGGACTGTAAGCCAAAGCATGTTGCTTGTCTCTGAACCGTGTTTTCTGTGTTTGTGAGTTGTAAGGGATGAAGATGCAAGTTTCTCTCCACCTTGGCCTGACTGCTGCTGTTGTGCAGAGCAGGTGGTAGTGAATGCAATAGGTGGCAGAGAAGAGGTGTGTAGGTAGGTGGTGGATTTTTCCATGTAAGTTAAGATGCATGCAGTGCTTTTCAGGGATGTGGGAGAGGAGAACGATAATGTTTAGCTGCTGACTCCGGCATCCTTACCCACTAGCGTGTCTGTAGCAAATAGTGAGGAAAAATGGCAAAAAGAAAATACACATAAAAATGGAAAATCCAAGAACTCAAAACCCAAAACGTCAACTTTGTCTGAAGGAAGCATCTCTCCAGTAACATAGCTTGTTTGCACTTCTGTTCACCCATGCTCAGTGCATCTCCTCTCACCTCCACCTCTACTGGTTCCCATCTGCAGGGAAGCTGAAGCTGACTGGCATTACCAACGCTTCTCTCTCTCCTTACACATCTTCCCTTTGAACACATCACAGCAAGGTCCCTATGGCCTTGAACTGCCAACAGAGCAGGTGGGCAGCAGAGAATCCCTCCTGGAGGAGTGCTTCACCAAACTACCCTGTTTCCATGGAAGAGAGCACTGGGAATGAATCCATCGTCCAAAATCAATGCACACAAATCCATGGGCCCCAATGTGATGCACACACGTGCGGTGAGGAAGCTGGCAGAAGTGACATCCAAACCACTCTTAAGGATGTTCGAAGGGTCTCCAGGTGCTTGGTTCAGTATTGCTCGGCAACTTCTTCAGTTACCTGGATGAAGGCATAGAATCTACTACCCTCAGCAGGTTTGCTGATGATACAAAGCTGCTGAGAGCATCTGCGACACCAGAAGGCTGTGCTGCCATTTACGTAGACATGGACAGTCCAGCAGATTGGACAGAAGGGACCCTGACGAGGTTCAACAAGAGCACAGGTAGAGTCTTGCACCCAGGAGAAATAACAGCATGGATCAGTACAGATTAGAGGCTGACCTGCAGGAGAAAAGCTCTGCAGCACCCTGCAACCTTCGTCCAGGTGGCCTGCAGGTTGGTCTTGAGCCATCAGTGTGCCCTTGAGGTCAGGAAGACCAACGATATCCTGGCCAATGTGTCACATTAAAAGGAGGATGGCCAGCAGTTTGAGGGGCATGATCCTTCTCATCTACTCTGCCCCAGTGAGGCCACATCTGGAGCACTATGTCCAGTTCTGGGCTACCCTGTTCAAGGAGGGGATCTCCTTGAACAAGTCTGGGAGAGGGCAACAAATGTGGGGCCAGCAGCATAGCCCATGCAAAGAAAAGATGAGAGACCTGTGTCTGTTCAGCGTGGAGAGGAGAAGGCTGAGGGGGGATTCCAACACCATTGATGAATATCTGAAGTGTGGCAGTCATGTCGATCGGTATGAACTCTGTTCATTGGTGAACAACAATAGAACAAGTGGCAACAGTAAAAAACTGGAACACAAGGAAGTTCCCTACAAACATAAGAAAAACTTGTTTATTCTCATAGTGACAGAACTCTGGAACAGGGTGCCTAGAGAGGTTTTGGAGTCTCTTTCTCTTGAGATACTAAATACACCTCTGGATACCTAACTGTGTATCTAACTCTGTATAAATGTCTTGAAAGACGCTTGAATTAAGAGTGAAGAATTCTCTTTCTGAGAAGTTTCAATTGTACTGCAAGATATTTAACCAGACGACAGTGTTAACAGTAACCATAGGAGCTGTCCCACTATCGACAAATAGATTGGATACATTCCACAGCATGCCCATTTAATCTGACGAAAAAAAAGTGTGAAAGATTATTTGGTGCCGTGTTAAATTTCAACAGATACGCAGTTCTACTGAACGAGAACATTGAAAATTTGTATGATACGTCTTCGGAAAAAAAAAAAAAAAGAAAAAGGAAGAAATAGAAGAAGTAATTTGACTCATAATAGCTGGAAAATGGGGGGGAAAAAAAAAAGAAAAAAAAATAGACGAACCGAATCTACATCACAATACACAGAGAAGCACAGAGGTAATTCCCGCAGCGTTCCACATGATGCCGCTCTGAGCTAAGGAACGCGCGATGCGATCGGGGAAAGGGAGGGGAACACCTTCCGGTGCCCGTGGAAAAGAAGGCAGAGCAAGAGCGAGCGGCGCGGAGGAGGATGCGCGTCCCGTGAGGAAGGATTCTGTCAGAGAGCGCGGTCGGAGAGCTTGGAGCAGGCACGTCGGGAGGTGCGGGGCGTGGAGAAGGATCGGCGCAGCGGTGAGGGCGATGGTCGGCGTTGGAGCAGCGCGGCGGAGCTGGGCGGCCGCGGTGGTGGTGCTGCAGGCGGCCTGGGCGCTGGTCGGCGGGCAGGTGCGGTACTCGGTGCCGGAGGAAGCCGAGGCCGGCACGGTGGTGGGGCGGCTGGCGCAGGACCTGGGCCTGGAGGCGGGCGAGGCGGAGGCGCGGCGGCTGCGTCTGGTGGCGCGGGGCCGGCGGGCGAGCGTGGAGGTGAGCGGGGCGAGCGGGGCGCTGGTGGTGAGCTCGCGGCTGGACCGGGAGGAGCTGTGCGGGAAGAGCGCGCCGTGCGCCCTGCGTCTGGAGGTGCTGCTGGACCGGCCGCTGCGCGTCTTCCACGTGGAGGTGGAGGTCACCGACATCAACGACAATGCCCCGCGCTTCCCCAACGCCTACAAAAACATCAGCATTGCAGAATTAACCACTATGCCGGGGACCCGTTTCCCGCTGGAGGGCGCGTCGGATGCGGATATCGGTTCGAACGCGCAGCTCTCCTATACACTGAGCCCCTCCGAGCACTTCAGGATAGAGGAAGAAAACAGTGACTCACGTACTCAATCTCTGTTCCTGGTTCTCACAAAACCTCTGGACCGCGAGTCGCTGTCCGAGCACCGCTTGGTGCTGACGGCGAGTGACGGGGGCAGGCCGGCGCTGACGGGCACGGTGCAGCTGGTGATCTCGGTGCTGGATGCGAACGACAACGCGCCGCAGTTCAACCAGTCGGTGTATAACGCGCATCTGTCTGAAGACGCCTTGGAAGGAACAGTGGTGGTGAGAGTGAATGCCACAGATCCGGACGAGGGAATTAACAGTGAAGTGATTTATGAAATCGATACTTTTAGTCCTTCATCTGCGTCTGACATTTTCACGATCGATGCAAATACTGGGCAAATCAGACTCACGGGACCGCTGGACTATGAGACATTTCCTTTGTATGACCTCCACGTAAAGGCAAGAGATAAGGGGTGGCCGCCTCTGTCGGGTCACTGCAAAGTAGTGGTGGAGGTGCTGGACGTGAACGACAACGCGCCGGAGGTGTGGGTGACGTCGCTGTCGGTGCCGGTGCCCGAGGACGCGGCGCTGGGGACGGTGGTGGCGCTGCTGAGCGTGTCGGACCGGGACTCGGGGCCGAACGGGCGGGTGCGCTGCGCGGTGCGGCCGCCGTCGCCGTTCGGGCTGGTGGCGACGTTCGCGGGCTCGTACTCGCTGGTGCTGCGGGAGGCGCTGGACCGGGAGCGGGTGTCGGAGTACGAGGTGGAGGTGCGTGCGGAGGACGGCGGGGCGCCGCCGCTGCGCGCCAGCCGCGGGCTGCGGGTGCCGGTGTCGGACGTGAACGACAACGCGCCGGCGTTCGCGCAGGCCGTGTACACGGTGCTGGCGCGGGAGAACAACGCGGCGGGCGCGGAGCTGGCGCGGCTGTGGGCGCGGGACCCGGACGAGGCGGGCAACGGGCGCGTGAGCTACTCGGTGGCGGAGGGCGGCGCGGGGACGGGCGCGGGCTCGGGCTCGGGCTCGGGGTGGCGTCCGGCGTCGAGCTACGTGTCGGTGGACGCGGAGAGCGGGCGCCTGCGTGCGCTGCGTCCGCTGGACTACGAGGAGCTGCAGGTGTTGCAGTTCGAGGTGCGGGCGGTGGACGCGGGGGAGCCGCCGCTGTGCGGCAACGCCACGGTGCAGCTGTTCGTGGTGGACGAGAACGACAACGCGCCGGCGCTGCTGCCGCCTGCGGGCGGCGGGCCGTGGCCCTGGGCTGCGGGCGAGGCGGCGGAGCCGGGGTCGCGGCCGCCGGGCTCGGCGGGTTCGGCGGGCTCGGCGGGCTCGGCGGGCTCGGCGGTGTCGTCGTGGTCGCTGTGGGCGCGGGCGGCGTGGGGCGCGCCGGCGGGGCAGGTGGTGGCGAAGATCCGCGCGGTGGACGCGGACTCGGGCTACAACGCGTGGCTGCGCTACGAGCTGCGGGAGCCGCGGGGCGAGGGCCCGTTCCGCGTGGGGCTGTACAGCGGCGAGGTGAGCACGGCGCGGGCGCTGGAGGAGGCGGACGGCCCGCGGCAGAGGCTGCTGATCGTGGTGCGGGACCACGGGGAGCCGCCTCGCTCGGCCACGGCCACGCTGAGCGTGTCGCTGGTGGAGGGCGCCGAGGCGGCGGTGGGGGCGGTGTCGGTGTCGGCGGGGGCGGGGCTGCGGCCGGCGGCGAGCGCGGAGGGCGGATCTGCGGCGTCGGGAGCGTCGGCGGCGACGAACGTGTGGCTGGTGGTGGCCATCTGCGCGGTGTCGAGCCTGTTGGTGCTGGCGGTGGTGCTGTACGGGGCCGGGCGCTGGGCGCCGCGGGCGGCGGTGCTGGCGGGGCCCGGTCCGGCGACGCTGGTGTGCGCCAGCGAGGTGGGCAGCTGGTCGTACTCGCAGCGCCAGAGCCGGAGCCTGTGCGTGGCCACGGACGGCTCGGGCAAGAGCGACCTGATGGTGTTCAGCCCCAACTGCCCTCCGGCGCCTGGCCCCGCGCCGAAGGAGACGCCACAGGAGCCGCTCTCTTTGCTGGACACGGTCAGTGCCTCTCGCGGGACGTTCGCCATTTATTTTCTTCATTTCTTTCTCTTTTCTTTCTGCCGTTTCTTTCTTTTTTTTTCCCTTTTTTTCTTTCTTTCTGCCGTTTCTTCCCATGTACTTCTTTGTCTTTTGCTATATCCCGTCTGTTTATTTCACGTCCTCCTCCGTGTCTCCCCCTCTCCTTCTTCTTTCAGCCCTCCCCTTGTGAACATATGTGGCTACCGGAGTCCCGGGCCCGCTCCGGTCATTGCTGTTTTGGTGCTGGACCTGGCCATGCTCTCAGCGCTCTGCCCTGGGACCATGTCCCCGAGCAGGACCTGCCAGGCGCTGTGAAAGCTGAGGAAAGATGAAGAAGTTGTGGGAGAGTGGGCTATGAATTTTTTTCTCATTTTTCCATGATGAAAAATTGTGATACCGTTTTCATCTGTTTGTGATCCAGTGTGATTTTTTTCTTCCTACTTCTCCCACCATCTTCTTCACATTAGATATGTTCGTGGAGTACCGTTGGATGTCTTCCAATTTTTCTTGTTGCAACCTTGCATTAGTTTTCCTTCTCTCGATTTAATTTATTTATTTTCATTTCTTTGTTTATTGAACATTCACATCTGCGCTGTTGTCCATCCAAGTGCTACTCAATTGTTGGTTTGGAACTTCTTTCTGAGTTTAGTTTTCCAGTATCTGAGTTTTTCTTTTATTATCTTTATTATGCAGTAAAACAGAGCCTTTGTGTTGTCAGTTCTGTAGACACTGTTTCCTGGAAGTGTCTGTCACTGAAGGCCTGCTAGACTTGAAAGGTCTTTCTCTTGATGTTTGTTTACTGCCTTTGGTGATGCTGAGTGTAGACTCTTTGGATATCTGTATCTGAAATTCTCATCTGTGTGAGATGTGGTGGTAAATGACACTGGTGTTTGAGGTTTCTCTTTCCCATGGCGTATTTTTCTCAGCTTTGAGTCAGCTGACAGAGTCACCAGAGAAGTCAATGCATTTTCCCGCATCCTTTCCAACCACGCTATTACTCCTCTGCTGTACAGACTGTCCTTGCCAATTCCTGCCAACCTCTCTGTTGTTCTCTGTGACAGAGAGCCTGAGGCCTTGTGCTGAGGTTGGTCACTTCCAGGTGCTGGTAGCCATGTCCCATATGCTTACACCTGCTTCTGCAACGTGTGATCTGATGCAGAGCCATTAGCACTTGAAAGCTTACTGATTAAAATGTTACTTGTTTCTTTATTTAGTCTGGGAGAACTTGTGGTGGGGTATGTGATGTCCTATTTCCTTGCCAGGTTCAGTTTAAGAAGGTGATTCTGGATTCTAGAGCTGCTGCTGATTTCTTATGATTCAAGCTCTACAAATGCTGTTGGTGGTGTGCAGCATTTCTTCCTGAGTTTGCAGGAGGTTGGAAGACATGAAAGGTCAGTCTGGTTGTGCCAGAACAGCAGGCAGGATTCAGTGTCATTGGTGACACTAAGTACCGTCACTGGATATGGTTTCTTTTCAGAAACTCTGTCTTCCTTTTGTTTTGGTCTCCTTATAAAGAATCACGAAACAAGGCAGCAGTTTAGAGTTGAGGATTATGTTTGTGATGTAAAACTTCTGTATTTCGATTTTCATGGTGGAGTTATAATGAGAAGCAATATGGACTTTTCCGATTTTTATTAGTATTTTTTAATTTTTTTAGTTTGTTGTTGTCTTCTTTGGTAATGAAATTTATTCAGAGAGAATAGTGTGACCATATTCATGGAAATGGGAATGCATACTTATTTTTATTTTTAATAGGAATGCTGTTACCTTTCTTCCTTTCCGTCCTTCCATTCTTCTGTTTTTCCGTCCTCCTTTCTTTCCTTCCTTCCTTTTCTTTTGTCTTCTTTGCTCTTGCTTTTGTTTTTGATTCCCTTCCTCTGTTGTAGATCTTTGTCTATTGACTCTATTGTTTCCCTTGGTCTTGCCCCAGAGTGGGTACTGTATGAAGTGGTGGGATCAGAGCCCACTGCTGCTACTTATGGGTTTATTTCAGTGCTGGTTACATCTTGCCCAGATGCACTCTGGGACATGTGGTAGTGCCTTTTATTTTTGTGATGTTCTGATTGGGAATGCCTATTTTCATGATTTTAGCTCTACTAATTTTCTTGGCTTCTGCTGTGCCACATTTCCACCTGAGACTGCTGAGAGGCTGCAAGTCATTAACGTTCTGCTGCTGATAGTTATGGAGTCACTATTGACTTCCATTGTTTAATTGAATTGTGCTCTTGTGAGTGGTAATTTCTTGTGAAAGAACTGTCGTCCCCATTTTTGGTTGTTCAGTGATTGAAATGTGATGCAATGTGATAGATGTTTCTTTAGGGTTTTCTACGTGGAGACTTGTGTTTGTATATGGGGAATTAGTAGGACGTGCACTGCTTTCTTCTGATATTCTTTCAGTGATTGCTTCAGCAGCCATGCCTTCCGAAAGGTCGTTTATATCAAATACAAGGGAGAAAGAAAAAAACAAAAACAGAAACATGGAAATATATCTGTAGAGTTTATATCAAGCATAACATCTCCCTTGCTTTTTTGAAATAACTTATTTAAGCTGTGAATAATATTTCCATATGAATCTGTGGAAGAATTGCAAAACACTGAGAGTTGCCTGCCTAGCATCTTTCAGGCACTATGTATCTGGTACTGTTTGTCTAATGTGGTTGAGTTTGCTGCTCTGATTGCTGGAAAGGATCTGTGAAAGCCATCACCAGGCCTGGGGTGAGAGATGCAGTTGTGGCTTCTGGTGCAGGTGAATGTGGCAGTGGCCCTGAATAGGGCCTGTCCATTTCCTCCTGTGAAGGGTGACCTTGAGTGGAGTCTCTTCTTCTTGAGAGTAAAAGAAATCATTGGGAAGACCATCAGGCATGCTGTAAGTCAAGAATGTGAGGTGTTTGCTTGTCTTCTGCATCCATGTTCAGAGTGGAGAGTGTGGGTTACGTGGAGGCTGCAAGAAACGGGAGTTGGAGGCCTTTCCTGATCATGAGATAGTAAATAGTGTGGAAATGCCCTCTGTTTCTTTTGAGGTTATGAACATATCTCTGGCATCAGTGATGAATTCCTCCCAGTCTTCTGTAATTTGTTGACCCCATATAATTACTCAGTCATTCGTGGGAAATGGAATGGAGATTTCGCTGTTGTGTTTCATGGTGACGTGAATGTTTTGCCCTTGTGTGCCAGGTGAACTTGAGTTAGGCCTCATTCTTTCAGGATCTGAAGACCTTTAAGGAGAGCAATTCAATACACTATCTTGCTATTAAACTGTCTTCCAGCTGGTGTGTGCGGTTTTGGCTTTGTATGCACACTTGATTTTCCTTCCTGGAATCATTTGGCACTGTAGGCCTTCTTTGAAACGGATGTGCAGTCTGGCCATTCAGTCCTCTCTTTCTGAGCATGAATACTTGCTGCTCATGTTGATGGTGTTGCAAAGTGGGCTCATCCTACTGGTCATCTCTGAACCCGATGAGTTTTCTTGCATCCATTTGCACTTTGGGAAGAGGAGAAATGAATGAACTTCCTACTCATAGTGAACCTTGCATGTAGAGATTATGAAGAGAAATCCTTTGGTTTCTTCTATAATTTAAGATCTATTACTCTGTTGGTGGCCACAGATTCCCCCAGTGTGCTGTAACTCTGGAAGTATGTTCACCACACCTCAGCTGTCTGTAAATCATGCTGGTATCTACCAAGTTTGTCTGCTCATAAGATATTTCCTCCTTATTGCTAATCCTTCTCAGTAAAAGCTGGGAAACAAGGTTACTGTTGATACTTGGGGTTTCTTTCTACACTCTTTGAACTAATATGAATTTCTTCACTTTCCTTGGGACCAGAAAGTTATTTCTACAGAGGAAGACACAGCCAAAACAATGTTACATTTTCCCTTTATGTGTATGCTACTAGTGTGTGTTGAAATAATGGTTTAGAGAAAAACACCATGAGGCAGCAATAAGAAACTGTTATTTTTCCATATTCAGGAAGACATTTTGTTAGGGGACGACTTTAGATGATCTTGCTGTGCCAGTTCCATGTATCCCTCGATGCCACTGTGTTCTTATCTCCTGTGAATGCTGATAAAAATTCTGTGCTTCTTTGCTTGTGCCATATGATGTGCTCGTTGGTGGCAAGAGGATGAGCAGTTCCTCCCACCAGAGACAGTTCCTTCCTCTGGTACCTGTCCAATAGAGGAAATAGGTTGGAAATGCAAGATGTAGAGTTGCGACTGCTTTCTGGTGAATGCTTCCCTCTTATTTTGGGAAAGTTGCTCAGAGCTGTGGCAGTACTAATGACAGAACCTGTAACAGATCTGATGTAGAGCTTGGTATCCTTTCTGTCTGAGGTTGCTGAGATGATGCGAAGCATCTGAGTGTGGTTCCTGCTGCTAGTAATACCCTGACAGCCACCCAGCTGTTCCTGATGTCTGTGGTGAGGGAAGGGGAGGATCTGCACAGCCCTGGGTCATGGTGAGAGTGAGGCTTAGAACTGGGTCCAGTTGGTGGGGTGGATCAGTGTCCAGGTGTTGTGGCAGTGATTCTGTGTCAGGCATCAAGGAGGGCCTGAGTGTTCGGTGTTGGTTGTCCTTAGCAGTGAAGAGTCTTGTCTGAGGGAAGAGAGGTCCTTGCTAGAAGATGGAACATGTCATTGAATAAGAGCTGGGAAATGCTGTCTGAGGTAGAGATCCTATTTGCCACAACACAGGATGGAGAGAGCCATTAGAAAAGCTAGAGAAGAGGCCAGGATCACAGTGCTGCCTGGCCAGATTCTTCTCTGATCATCCAAAAATTCAGCTATGAGACGTTTGTGTGAGAGGTCGTATGTTACTCATGGTGCCAACTGTATGTGTTTGAAGTGTTTATTTGCTGTTTTCCCTGGGCATCCTCTTGCCTTATGTAGAGAACGACCTACTAAGCGAAGAGTAACAGAGCAGGTATATTCTTTGATGTGGCATGGGGACTTCTCTTTCTAAGTGACGGATGACAGCAGAGCCATCTGTGACGTGTGCTGAGCTACCATAGGATTCTGTTCTGTCAAGCGCTGCATGTCTCCATTCCCCATTGTCATTGTGTCATTCCTGCTCTGGAAGACATCTGCCACATACACCTTATTTGCTATTGTTTGCATGTGGAATGTTGTTGCTCAGAAAGGAGCTTTACCCAGTATTGAAGATTGCGCCTGATTTCTTTGAATCTCCCCATGATCTTCCCTCTGTTTATATTGCTTTTAGGGGTGGGGATGGAGTATGAAGTAAGTGCCCTCTCTATTTGCCAAGATATTGCCAGACCTAGGTGTTTCAATGAATCAGAACAAGATCCTTTGGATTTCTACTCTCCTCACGTGAGGAAGTCCCACTTGGCTGTTTTTCTTCTTGGATATGTCATGGTGGCAGTGGATGGGATGTTGACTGCTGAGTTTTGTATGCCTTTAAATTGCAGATATTTGGGCTTTTTTTGCTATGAGTGTAGGGGAAATGTTTTACACTCTGCTCAGCTGAGGTTCTAATGGAGTCAAATCCTCCTTAGTTTAAAGGTCACTGTCTGGCTTCCCTTTTCACAGAAATGCAAATGGGTGTGCTGTGCATTTTAGAATTGGTAAACCTTGGCTAAAGCTGATAATTTCCTTCCATGAATTCCTTGAAAATAGCCCTTTTAAACCAGTTATCTGTACCATGAGGCTGATTCTTTTTCTGGGCAGGCAGCTGTTGAGCATCTTGTAGCGTTGCTCATGTCCGAAGTGTGTACTGTCCTCTGGAAGCAGTGTGTGTCCAGTGATTTCAGAACCATCACAGACTGTATTGGAACACAAAAGAAGGGACACCGTGTTCTGTACCCTTGGCTATAATGCTTGGTTTCTCTCTAGCAGCTCTTTATTCTGATTAAAATGTCATGCTGTATTTTTTGGAGCAAGCTTAATATAGATGTTAGCAGAGCTCTAAGATGCGTGACATTAAACAGCGCACTTTTTGATGACTATGGCGTTATATTCTCATCCCTATGAATATAGCATGAAGAAGGATCAGATCTAGTTTTTCCAGGTAAGTGGATGAACATAGCAGGTGGTTAAATAGAAGAAATATATATATACCTTCATGAAGTACCTCTTTGTGTGGGCTCTCATGGAGTGCGCCAGGTGGCTTTGTGGATAAGTATCAGGCCCAGGATCTCTTTCTATGCACTGGTAAAGACACTGATCTCTACCCAAAACCCCACTGCTGTACAAGCCTGTAAAATGGGGGGGGGGGGGGGGGGGGGGGGGGGGGAGTACACAGGGACCTCATTTTTTCATGAAATTAAGAGATCAGCAAATGTCCCCGTAGTAATTATTCTACATTGTCCTGTGTACAGTATCATTGAAGCATTCTTCTATTTGATAACAGAGGAAGCTGCTCCTGGAAAAGCTAACAAAATACTTTTCATTTGGCTGGATACATTTTTGTCTCAATCGACCTGTTTGGGATAATAAGGGTGTTTGATTGCAGTAGATCTGATATAAAGAATGGAAATGCAGAACAAAGTGTGTTCTGTTACATTCTGCATGCGAAAGGAATGTATTAATGTAATTCTCCATCCCTGACTGGTGCAGTGTTTGTAAGCATCAGAAAACTTGTTGACAAAGGAATGGAAATGAAGCACAAGGCGTGTTCTCGTACATTCTGAATTTGGTGGAAATGTGATAATGTTGTGTTGAGGGACATCGCTTAGCGAGAACCATTGGTGATGGGTGAATGGTTGGACTGGATGATCCTGTGGGTCTTTTCCAACCTTAGCAATTCTATGATTCTATGATAATGGAAGCCCTAGTCCTTGGTTGCCGGTTTCCCAGAGCCACTCCATTTGTGAACATCGCGGGATTGAAGGACCACATCTAATCTTCAGTGTCGGAACTTTCATTGTGCTCTGTGTGGAAGGATTTGTGAGAGAAGACATGGTCTCTTTGAATGCTTCATCGGGGCAATAACTCTGCCATTTATAAGGGAACACAGCTAAGGTACAAAGTGCAGGAGAAAGGTACAAAGATACAGGAGACAGAACAATTCAATTTTGTGTTTTGAGTTTACAGTGTGAGATCTGAGCAGAAAGAAAACAGAAGAAAGCACTGGGGAGTGACTGTGAACAGAAAAAGAGGTCTGTTTCTCTCTTTTCACTCCAAGCTCAGTCCTTGCAAGACATGCAGCAACAGCCTGTCAATCCCCTCTTCAAGATGTTTTCCTAATATGGACATTTAGTTTTATTTTGTTGTGGGAAATGTAAAGCAGAACATGTAAATACAGAGTGTTTTCAGAAACACATCAATTAAATCACAGGGATTCTAGCAGAGGAACAACAATCACGGTCATCGTGGGAGCTCTCCTACGACCAAACAGATGCACTCGGTATATTACATGGCTCGCCTATTCCTCTTAGCAAAGGAGTGAGAAAGATCGCTTCGCACCAGATTTAAAGTGAATACAAAAACACTTTTACTGAAGTAACAGCTTGAAAGGTGCGGTGGGTAAGTAATATTTTCCATATGTATCAGAAAGAGAAGGTAAGTGCGAGGAATGGGAAACGGCAAAAATAAAGTGAACCCGGCGCGATACGCAGAGAAGCACACAGGCAATTCCTGCAGCGAGCCACATGATGCCGCTCTGAGCTAAGGAACGCGCGATGCGATCGGGGGAAGGGAGGGGAACACCTTCCGGTGCCCGTGGAAAAGAAGGCAGAGCAAGAGCGAGCGGCGGGGAGGAGGACGCGCGTCCCGTGAGGAGGGATTCTGTCGGCGTCGGACGCGGTCGGAGGGCTTGGAGCAGGCACGTCGGGAGGTGCGGGGTGTCGAGAAGGATCGGCGCAGCGGTGAGGGCGATGGTCGGCGTTGGAGCAACGCGGCGGAGCTGGGCGGCCGCGGTGGTGGTGCTGCAGGCGGCCTGGGCGCTGGTCGGCGGGCAGGTGCGGTACTCGGTGCCGGAGGAAGCCGAGGCCGGCACGGTGGTGGGGCGGCTGGCGCAGGACCTGGGCCTGGAGGCGGGCGAGGCGGAGGCGCGGCGGCTGCGTCTGGTGGCGCGGGGCCGGCGGGCGAGCGTGGAGGTGAGCGGGGCGAGCGGGGCGCTGGTGGTGAGCTCGCGGCTGGACCGGGAGGAGCTGTGCGGGAAGAGCGCGCCGTGCGCCCTGCGTCTGGAGGTGCTGCTGGACCGGCCGCTGCGCGTCTTCCACGTGGAGGTGGAGGTGACCGACATCAACGACAATGCCCCGCGCTTCCCTGCCGCCTACAAAAACATCAGCATCGCGGAATCGTCTCTGCCCGGGTCGCGTTTCCCTCTGGAGGGCGCGTCAGATGCGGATATCGGTTCGAACGCGCAGCTCTCCTATTCACTGAGCCCCTCCGAGCACTTCGCTCTGGATGTAAAATCCCCTGATGACAACTTGAAATCCCTTTTCCTGGTGTTAACGCATCCTCTGGACCGCGAGTCGCTGTCCGAGCACCGCTTGGTGCTGACGGCGAGTGACGGGGGCAGGCCGGCGCTGACGGGCACGGTGCAGCTGGTGATCTCGGTGCTGGATGCGAACGACAACGCGCCGCAGTTCAACCAGTCGGTGTATAAAGTGCAGCTGCCGGAGGACGCGGCGGAGGGTACTCTGGTGGCGCGAGTGGCAGCCACGGACCCAGACGTGGGATTTAATCAGGAGTTTTCTTACAGCATCGTCAGTTCTGTTCCTGCGTCTCAGAGCGATGCATTCAGCATAGATCCGCGGACGGGGGAGATCAGACTCACGGGCCCCTTAGATTTCGAGGACGTCCTCCAACACGAGTTGCAAATCGAGGCGAGAGATAAGGGAACGCCCCCGTTGTCGGGCCACTGTAGCGTCATTTTGGAGGTGCTGGACGTGAACGACAACGCGCCGGAGGTGTGGGTGACGTCGCTGTCGGTGCCGGTGCCCGAGGACGCGGCGCTGGGGACGGTGGTGGCGCTGCTGAGCGTGTCGGACCGGGACTCGGGGCCGAACGGGCGGGTGCGCTGCGCGGTGCGGCCGCCGTCGCCGTTCGGGCTGGTGGCGACGTTCGCGGGCTCGTACTCGCTGGTGCTGCGGGAGGCGCTGGACCGGGAGCGGGTGTCGGAGTACGAGGTGGAGGTGCGTGCGGAGGACGGCGGGGCGCCGCCGCTGCGCGCCAGCCGCGGGCTGCGGGTGCCGGTGTCGGACGTGAACGACAACGCGCCGGCGTTCGCGCAGGCCGTGTACACGGTGCTGGCGCGGGAGAACAACGCGGCGGGCGCGGAGCTGGCGCGGCTGTGGGCGCGGGACCCGGACGAGGCGGGCAACGGGCGCGTGAGCTACTCGGTGGCGGAGGGCGGCGCGGGGACGGGCTCGGGGTGGCGTCCGGCGTCGAGCTACGTGTCGGTGGACGCGGAGAGCGGGCGCCTGCGTGCGCTGCGTCCGCTGGACTACGAGGAGCTGCAGGTGCTGCAGTTCGAGGTGCGGGCGGTGGACGCGGGGGAGCCGCCGCTGTGCGGCAACGCCACGGTGCAGCTGTTCGTGGTGGACGAGAACGACAACGCGCCGGCGCTGCTGCCGCCTGCGGGCGGCGGGCCGTGGCCCTGGGCTGCGGGCGAGGCGGCGGAGCCGGGGTCGCGGCCGCCGGGCTCGGCGGGCTCGGCGGTGTCGTCGTGGTCGCTGTGGGCGCGGGCGGCGTGGGGCACGCCGGCGGGGCAGGTGGTGGCGAAGATCCGCGCGGTGGACGCGGACTCGGGCTACAACGCGTGGCTGCGCTACGAGCTGCGGGAGCCGCGGGGCGAGGGCCCGTTCCGCGTGGGGCTGTACAGCGGCGAGGTGAGCACGGCGCGGGCGCTGGAGGAGGCGGACGGCCCGCGGCAGAGGCTGCTGATCGTGGTGCGGGACCACGGGGAGCCGCCGCGCTCGGCCACGGCCACGCTGAGCGTGTCGCTGGTGGAGGGCGCCGAGGCGGCGCTGGCGGCGGTGGGGGCAGGGGTGGTGTCGGTGTCGGCGGGGGCGGGGCTGCGGCCGGCGGCGAGCGCGGAGGGCGGATCTGCGGCGTCGGGAGCGTCGGCGGCGACGAACGTGTGGCTGGTGGTGGCCATCTGCGCGGTGTCGAGCCTGTTGGTGCTGGCGGTGGTGCTGTACGGGGCCGGGCGCTGGGCGCCGCGGGCGGCGGTGCTGGCGGGGCCCGGTCCGGCGACGCTGGTGTGCGCCAGCGAGGTGGGCAGCTGGTCGTACTCGCAGCGCCAGAGCCGGAGCCTGTGCGTGGCCACGGACGGCGCGGGCAAGAGCGACCTGATGGTGTTCAGCCCCAACTGCCCTCCGGCGCCCGGCCCCGCGCCGAAAGGGACGCCGCAGGAGCCGCCCTCTTTGCTGGACACGGTCAGTGCCTCTCGCGGCCTCCTCTCCCGTTCTTTTCTCCCTTCCTATCTGTCTTTTTTGCCTTTTCCTTCTATCTGCTTTTCTGTGCCTTGCTCTGCTCCCTGTCGTTGCTTCTCTTCCTCCTCCCCGAGCTGCTAGTTCGGACAGACGTGTTGTTGCGTTGTGTTGAAGAACAGTACCTGCCTGGGTGTGAGGTGCTCGTTGCTGTGAAATGCGTTTGAGAGTGGTATGCATTGGATTATCTCTCCATGTGCGATGCTGGAATATTGTTGTACATCTGATGCCGATTTTTTAGTGATTCTTTTCTTGTGAATTCTTGCGCATCATTTTTTCTTTAACACAGGTGAGGGAAGCACTGTTGGACTGTATTCCTCCTTAACTTATAGCCATTCTTTTCTGTTCTATTTATGGACCTATATTGTGCAGTTCTGTGAAGATGTTTATTTAACACTTGCATCTCTGATGTTGTTTATCCTGAATTTCTTCAATTGTTGGTTTGGAATTTTTTTCTGAGTTTAGATGTCTTGTCGTGGATGGAATTAAGTTAATTGCATAGAGCTGTTGTGACCGAAGTTCTACCAATACTGTTTCTAATAGTGCGCAACACTGAATTACTGCTAGATAGGTCATTCTGGTGGTTGTTCTCCACTAGACACTTTCTTCTGCTTTTAATAATGCAGAGAATGATTGTGCTGCAGACAGGTCTGGTTTCTTCTTTGATTCTCCTCTGCAAGAGACATGAAGCATTATGTTGATTGTTATTTCAGTGTTCTCTCTGTCCAGGGTGCATATTCTTCTACATAGTTACATCTGTCAATGTCATGATGAAACTAGGAAAGGGATTATGGACTGTTGATGTATCCTTTCCTAACCTGAAGGCTGTCCTTATCAGTTCTTGACAATACCTCTGTTGTTCCATCTGAGAGAGGAGTGCAGTTCCAGTGCTGAGCATGACTAGTGCTTATCTGTTGGTGACCTCACAGTGCTGACAGTGATGTCCTTTTGGTGTGTTTGCTGTGCAACAGGTGAGATGATGCAAAGGAGGGGACTTATTTTTGGATGTAACCAATCAGACATCGGAGCCTTGTGTGTTTCTCAAAGGTTATTTTAGATGCTAAAGCTGCAGGTGCACAGGGTTGGGTTTCTTAACTTTGCTCCTGCTGCTGGGCACAGGTCATTCACTACTTGTTATGTTCTGTCCCAGAATGAAATCATTGTGTCTTTTGATTTTCCACATCACGATGTTGACTCTAGTAATTCTGTTAGATGGTGATGAGCAGCATTTCCAGGTGGGAGTGCTGAATGTCTGGAAGTCATGAAGGGTTGGTCTTGAGGCAGCAGTCCAGAATGTAGTATCTGCCATAATTTGCCTTGACTGTGCTGTTATCAGACATGGTTCCTTGTCAAAAATTCTGTCCTCGTCTTCTTTCATTGTGTACTGCAGGAGATGTGATGCAAGGTGACAGTTGTGCCTGTAGAGTTTTCTGATTGTACACTTGTGTTCTGCCAGGATGTACTTAACCTCTCCAGATGTTCTTTGCATTGGTAGCTGTAGCTTCTCCCAACATGCCAGTGCCTTTTTTAAAACCAAAAGATGGAAGAAGAGAACAACCCTGGAAATCCAACTATACATTTCATATGAGGTTTGACAATGCCTTGCTCATTAACGATGGAATACCTTTGCTTAGCTGTGTGTAATAACTCTGTCTGAATTTGCAGAAGCATTGCAAAACATTGAGGGTCATCTTCAGAAGATCAGCCTGGCACTGTGTATATGGCTCTGTTTGTTTTGTGAGGTTGAGTTTCTTGCTCTGATTGGTGGGATGGGTCATTGAATTTCAGAGTCAATGTGGGGAAGGGAAATGTGGCTTGTGGTGGAGGTGAACGTGACAGTAGCACATGATAGTGACTTGCTGTATTGTTCTGTTTACAACCTTGAGTGGAAATTCTGATCCTGGAGGGAAAAAGCAATCATTGGAAGCCCTCATGGCATGCCATGAAATAAGAATGAGTGTTGTCTGCTTGTCTTCTGTATTCAGTGATCGGAGTACGGTGTGGAGGTTACCAGGAGGCTTTAAGAAATGGGAGGCCTTCCAGGTTTTATGATCATTCATTATGTTGAAATGACTGCTCTACACTGTCTTTAGATTTTCTCAATGTGCCTCTCTAGTCAGGAATCCCTTCCACTTCTCTTTGCTTTCTTGAACTGTACATAGACAATTCTGGCATTTCTGAGTAATGGAGCAGGGAGATCTCAGGAGAGTTCTGTGATGTCATGAGTGTTTTGTCCTTGTGTGTGAGGCTGAATTTGAGTGAGGTGAGGCTGCTGAGAGCCTCATCCTTTCAAGGTCTGATTATTTCCAAAGAGGGCAATTTAACACTTTCTCTGTCCTGCTGTTCCATAGCTTATCCGCTTCCACACTGATATTTCAATTTCTGTACACTCTTGGTTTTCCTTCCTAGAATCATTCTGCACTGTATTCCTGTTTTGGAAGCAGTGTGCAGTCTGACCTTTCAATCCTCTCCTTCTGAGCACGAACACTTGCTGCTCAAGTAGAAGGTGTTTCAAAGTTGGCTTATCCTACTGGTCTTCTCTGAATCTCTCAAGTTTTCTCCCTTCCTTTTTTACCTTGGCAGGAGGAGAACTGAGCGTAGTCATGGTGTACATTGCATGCAGATAACGTGAAGACAAATGAAGTCCTTTGTTTTCTTCTGTATTATAAGATGCTGTTTTCTTGTTGGTGGCCACAGGTCCTTGAGTGTGATATGCCTTTTGAGCTGTGTTTATTTGCCACATCTCTGCTTTTTGGCAAATCATGCTGGTGTCTACCAAGTCTGTGTCCTCAGAAACAGCGTACTTCTTTTCTCTGATCCTTCATAGAGATAGTCATTATATTTGTATATCTTTGGCACCAGGGGATTTCTTTTTTCACTCCTTTCACTTCAATACCATGAGGAGATTCCAAAGAGGATGATGCAACACGAAACTGTATTCTGTGTTTCTCTTTAGAGGTTCTTGCAGTGCTTTTTCATTATACGCTGTGGTGGCCAAACTCACTTATTTCCCTTGAGTGCTGATAAAAATGATGTGTTTCTTTCTGTCTGCCTTAAATACGTGTGGTAGAAACGAGGTGAGGAATGCTTCCTACCTGAGGCAGTTCCTTGCTCTGGCACCTGCCTGTTGGTAATGGGATGTGAGATACAGAGTGTTGTGTACTTTCTAATGAATGTTTCCCTCGTGCACTGGGAAAGTTGTTCACAGCTGTGCCAATACTAATGTCAGAATCTGGAAGAAATCAGATGTAGATATTTTTATCATTTCCATATGAAACTGCTTAGAAGTTGCTGAATGTTCAGAGTGCTATTTCTGCAGCTGGAAAGAGATGGGCAGACAATGTGTGTTTCTGCATCTACCCAGCTGTTTTTGCTGCCAGTGATGAGGGGAGGTGACAATCTGCACAGCCATGGGTTGTGGTCAGAGTGGGACTTAGAGCTGTGTCCAGGTAGTGGGTTGGATCAGTGTGCAGGTGTTGTGACAGTGATTGTGTGAGCAACACCACGTATGACCTGGGCATTTGCTCTTGGTTGTCCTTAGCAGTGAAGAGAGGTCAGCTGGAGATTTTATTTCCCAAGTCCTGGGATAGAGTTTGCAAGAGTTAAACGTGGAGAAGAGGCCAAGTACACTGTGCTGTCTGGCCTGATTCCTCTGAAAACATACAGAAATTCAGCTGCAAGACCTTATCATTAGAGGTTATGTGTCATTCCTTGTGGCAGTGCTTCTTCATAGCAGTATGGTTGAAGTGTCTCTCTAATATTTTCCTAGGGCATCTACTTTTCATTATATAGTGTAAGAAACAGGTAGGTGAGCAGCACAGCAGATACTGCCTTCAGTGGGACATGGAGAGGCCTTCCACCAAG
This sequence comes from Gallus gallus, assembly GCF_016699485.2. Lineage (NCBI taxonomy): Eukaryota > Metazoa > Chordata > Aves > Galliformes > Phasianidae > Gallus > Gallus gallus. Next base: position 999,728 of record NC_052544.1, read on the forward strand.
AGACTGCTGACAGCAATGCCATCTGTGAGGTGCGATGAGCCTCTCCAAGACCCTGAGCAGTCAGATTCTGTCTCCTCACTTGCTGTTGTACTTGTGGCATTCCTGCTTGTGAAGTCATCTTCCATATGTACCTTTATTCACTTGTGTTTAAATGTAGAATGATGTTTTTCCTGCAGGAATATCTTCCAGTACTGATGAATCTGTCTGAGTTCTCTGAGCCTCCCTGTGATCTTCCCTCTGCTGCTATTCCTCCTCAGGATGGGAAGAAGTGCTCTTCAGTATTAAAGATGTTGGCAAACCATATGTTTAATTGATGTGCAATGGGATCTTTCAGCTTTTTCTTTCCTGTTCTATGAATCTCACTCTGTTTTTTTTCTCCTCTCACACTGGAAATACATTGGTGAGAGTGGATGAGGTGTAGTGTTCAAGCTGCTGTTACACTGCACACCTTCACGCTTTGAGGCAATGTGTCTGGGGTCTGGATGTACTACTTTATTGATCTGAGGTTGTGATGGAGTGAATGTCATTAGTTTTCAGGTCCCTCTGTTGCTTCAGTTGTGATAGATGTGTGCCATACTACACTCTAATGAGTGATCATGCACTTTTTTCTTAACAAGCAGGAACTACTACAGCATGCTACAGTTAAGCTTTTTGTATTAAAAGACTTTATGATCAATAGACAGCTGTATGTTTTGGTGCTGTTTAGATGTGGTATTTTCCTGTTGGATTAAGTGTGTATGTCCTGAGTATTGTCCTGTAGGTTGTACACTTCTGATAGTCATGTGTGTAACAATGTAGGTAAGATACAAAGACACAAGGGAAAGAAAAATTCATCTTTGCATTTTGCATATGAACTGAGATGGTATAAACCAAACCCAGCTGGCATAAAGGAGTACAGATAGATCCGGACTCTAGACATCTTTGCAGTTCCGTGGAAGACTGACAGTCTTCAATACTTCAGAGGCAGATTTGCGCATGAAATGGTGATAAGTTGAAGCATGAAAGCAAAGAGAACTGGAGGCCTTAGTTTGTACCTTGACCCTGAACCTTGTTCTGTGTTTTTGAGATGCAGAGATGAGGTTTCACGTTGCTCTCAGACTTTTCTTGACTGCTGCTTTAGTGGAGTGCAGGTGGTGGTGAAAGCAAAGGGTGTCAGTGAAGAGCTGTGTTGGCAGGTGATGTGTTTATTCCTGTAGGATAATATGTACACCCTGCTTTTCAGTGACAGGGCAGAGGAGAACAATAACGGTTAGCTTCTGGCTCCAGAACACTTGCCCACTGGTGTGTCTGAAGGACATAGTGAGAATGAATAGAGATCACAAACACACACCAAAAAAGAAAAAAAAGAAAAAAAAAAAAAAGAGGAAAATCCAATAACTCCTAGTCCCAAATCTCAACCTTGCCTTGTCTGAAGTATGTATCATGCCAATAACACAGCTTGTTTGCACTTGTGCCCACCCATGTTCAGTGCATCTCCTCTCATTTCTGTCTCTGATAGTTTTCACCTGCAGGGAAATGAGGATTTACTCCCATTACTCACAGTTCTCTGTTGCTCTGCATCCTCTTCCCTTTGGGCACTTCACAACAATGTCCCTGCAGCCCAACAGGTTGCACCCACATGAGTGAGAGAGCTGGCAGAAGTGACAGCCAAACTGCTCTCTATCATGTTTGAGAAATCTTCAGGTGCTGGGTCTGGTCTTGTTCAACATCTTCTTCGGTTTCCTGGATGAAAGTATGGAGTGTATCATCAGCAGCTGGTGATACAAAGCTGCTAAGAGTGTCTGACACACGAGAAGGCTGTGCTGCCATTGAACGAAACCTGGACAGGCTGTCAAGTTGTTCTGAAGGGAATCTGGTGAGGTTCAATAAGAGGAAGTGTAAAGTCTTGCACCTGGGAGGAATAACCTGGGAGGAATAACCACATGCATCACTATAGATTTGGGGCTGACCTGCTGTAGAGGAGCTCTGCAGAGCTCTGTAGCCTGGTGGCCAGCAGTTTTCTCACAAGCCAGCAGTGTGACCTTGTGGCCAAGAAGACCAGTGCAGTACTGGTATGCATTAAAAAGAGCATGGCCAGCAGGTAGAGGGAGGTGATCCTTCTCCTCTACTCTGACCCAGTGAGGGCCGCATCTGGGGTACTGTGTCCAGTTCGAGGCTTCCCAGTTCAAGGAGGAAGGGGATTTCCTAGAAGGAGTTTAGCAGTGCATGATAATGATGGTTATTGGCCTGAATCATCTCCCCTACAAACAAAGTCTGAGAGACCTGGATCTGTTCAGCATGGAGAAGGCTGAGAGGGGCTCTCACCTCTCTGAATATCTTAACTGTGGCAGTCATGTTGATGGGTGTGGACTCTGCGTTGATGTGAAACAATAGAACAAGTGGGAAGAGTTAGAAACTGGAACAGAAGGAAGTTGCATACAAACATAAGTAGAAAGGTCTTTACTGTCAGAATGACGGAACACTGCAAGAGGCTGCCCAGAGAGGTTGTGGACTCTTTCTCTGGATACAGGACCTGTCTAGATGCCTACCAGTGCAGACACTGTACCGAACATGCTTTAGCATGGGTGACAGACTTGATGATCTCTGGAGGTTGCATCCAAGCTGTACTGTTGTGTGATTTTGTACTTCCGTGATAATGAGTGGAACAAGAGGATCTGTTTCCCACTTTCTTCTCTGTGCTCCATCCTTATAAGACATATACCAACAGGCAGTGTATCTCTGCTACACAACGTTTGGAACAAGTGACCATTCAAATAAATTTGCTGGAAGAAATGTCTAGAAAAATATGTGAATTGAGCATACTCCAGAAAAAAATAATCAAATGAACACCAAGATTTTTAACAGCACAACATGGATTCCTGTCAACGTGGGAGCTGTTCCATGAACCAACAAATACATACAAAACATATTATGGTTCTCCCATTTCAAGAGGAAAACAAACGTGAAAGATGAATTGACATCTTGTTGCGTTCTAAGAGATGCACTTCTACTGAGCGAGTACACAGAAAAAAATAGTATAGATAAGGATTCACAACAACAAATAAAAATAAAAAAAATAAAAAGTGATGTTCAAGGGGGTCAGCAAAAGAAAAAAGACAAAACCGCTAGAGTCAGAAAGATAAGTGAATCGCTAGGAATGAGGAATGGAAAATGGAAAAATAAGAGAAGTGAAGCCAATGCGAAGCAATAGAGAGAAGAACAGGAGTAATTCCCGCAGCGAGCCACATGATGCCGCTCTGAGCTAAGGAACGCGCGATGCGATCGGGGAAAGGGAGGGAACACCTTCCGGTGCCCGTGGAAAAGAAGGCAGAGCAAGAGCGAGCGGCGCGGAGGAGGACGCGCGTCCCGTGAGGAAGGATTCTGTCTGCGAGCGCGGTCGGAGGGTTTGGAGCAGGCACGTCGGGAGGTGCGGGGCGTGGAGGAGGATCGGCGCAGCGGTGAGGGCGATGGTCGGCGTTGGAGCAGCGCGGCGGAGCTGGGCGGCCGCGGTGGTGGTGCTGCAGGCGGCCTGGGCGCTGGTCGGCGGGCAGGTGCGGTACTCGGTGCCGGAGGAAGCCGAGGCCGGCACGGTGGTAGGGCGGCTGGCGCAGGACCTGGGCCTGGAGGCGGGCGAGGCGGAGGCGCGGCGGCTGCGTCTGGTGGCGCGGGGCCGGCGGGCGAGCGTGGAGGTGAGCGGGGCGAGCGGGGCGCTGGTGGTGAGCTCACGGCTGGACCGGGAGGAGCTGTGCGGGAAGAGCGCGCCGTGCGCCCTGCGTCTGGAGGTGCTGCTGGACCGGCCGCTGCGCGTCTTCCACGTGGAGGTGGAGGTGACCGACATCAACGACAATGCCCCGCGCTTCCCCGCCGCCTATAAAAACATCAGTCTGTCGGAAAACTCCCCACTGAATTCACGCTTCCCGCTGGAGGGCGCGTCGGATGCGGATATAGGTTCGAACGCGCAGCTCTCCTATACACTGAGCCCCTCCGAGCACTTCGCTCTGGATATAAAATCTAAAGACAAAAACAAAGTTTCCATTGCCCTGGTGTTAACGCATCCTCTGGACCGCGAGTCGCTGTCCGAGCACCGCTTGGTGCTGACGGCGAGTGACGGGGGCAGGCCGGCGCTGACGGGCACGGTGCAGCTGGTGATCTCGGTGCTGGATGCGAACGACAACGCGCCGCAGTTCAACCAGTCGGTGTACAAAGTTCAGCTGCCGGAAGATGCCATTCCTGGAACTGTTTTTCTGCACCTAACAGCGACAGACAAAGACGAGGGGATTAATGGGGAAATCTACTATGCCTTTAGCGAGACAGTTCCTGAAAAAATGAAGGAATTATTCATAATCGATAGAACGTCAGGGGAAATGAGAACTGCGGGAGAACTGGATTTCGAGGATGTTCAGTCGTATGACCTGGAGATCGAGGCGGGAGATAAGGGGACCCCCCCGTTATCGGGCCACTGTAACGTAGAGCTTGAGGTGCTGGACGTGAACGACAACGCGCCGGAGGTGTGGGTGACGTCGCTGTCGGTGCCGGTGCCCGAGGACGCGGCGCTGGGGACGGTGGTGGCGCTGCTGAGCGTGTCGGACCGGGACTCGGGGCCGAACGGGCGGGTGCGCTGCGCGGTGCGGCCGCCGTCGCCGTTCGGGCTGGTGGCGACGTTCGCGGGCTCGTACTCGCTGGTGCTGCGGGAGGCGCTGGACCGGGAGCGGGTGTCGGAGTACGAGGTGGAGGTGCGTGCGGAGGACGGCGGGGCGCCGCCGCTGCGCGCCAGCCGCGGGCTGCGGGTGCCGGTGTCGGACGTGAACGACAACGCGCCGGCGTTCGCGCAGGCCGTGTACACGGTGCTGGCGCGGGAGAACAACGCGGCGGGCGCGGAGCTGGCGCGGCTGTGGGCGCGGGACCCGGACGAGGCGGGCAACGGGCGCGTGAGCTACTCGGTGGCGGAGGGCGGCGCGGGGACGGGCTCGGGGTGGCGTCCGGCGTCGAGCTACGTGTCGGTGGACGCGGAGAGCGGGCGCCTGCGTGCGCTGCGTCCGCTGGACTACGAGGAGCTGCAGGTGCTGCAGTTCGAGGTGCGGGCGGTGGACGCGGGGGAGCCGCCGCTGTGCGGCAACGCCACGGTGCAGCTGTTCGTGGTGGACGAGAACGACAACGCGCCGGCGCTGCTGCCGCCTGCGGGCGGCGGGCCGTGGCCCTGGGCTGCGGGCGAGGCGGCGGAGCCGGGGTCGCGGCCGCCGGGCTCGGCGGGCTCGGCGGTGTCGTCGTGGTCGCTGTGGGCGCGGGCGGCGTGGGGCACGCCGGCGGGGCAGGTGGTGGCGAAGATCCGCGCGGTGGACGCGGACTCGGGCTACAACGCGTGGCTGCGCTACGAGCTGCGGGAGCCGCGGGGCGAGGGCCCGTTCCGCGTGGGGCTGTACAGCGGCGAGGTGAGCACGGCGCGGGCGCTGGAGGAGGCGGACGGCCCGCGGCAGAGGCTGCTGATCGTGGTGCGGGACCACGGGGAGCCGCCGCGCTCGGCCACGGCCACGCTGAGCGTGTCGCTGGTGGAGGGCGCCGAGGCGGCGCGGGCGGCTGTGGGGGCAGGGGCGGTGTCGGTGTCGGCGGGGGCGGGGCTGCGGCCGGCGGCGAGCGCGGAGGGCGGATCTGCGGCGTCGGGAGCGTCGGCGGCGACGAACGTGTGGCTGGTGGTGGCCATCTGCGCGGTGTCGAGCCTGTTGGTGCTGGCGGTGGTGCTGTACGGGGCCGGGCGCTGGGCGCCGCGGGCGGCGGTGCTGGCGGGGCCCGGTCCGGCGACGCTGGTGTGCGCCAGCGAGGTGGGCAGCTGGTCGTACTCGCAGCGCCAGAGCCGGAGCCTGTGCGTGGCCACGGACGGCGCGGGCAAGAGCGACCTGATGGTGTTCAGCCCCAACTGCCCTCCGGCGCCCGGCCCCGCGCCGAAGGAGACGCCGCAGGAGCCTCCCTCTTTGCTGGACACGGTCAGTGCCTCTCGCGGCCTGCTCGCCCCTTACTTCCTTCCTCCCTTCCTTTCCTTCTTTCTGCTTTCTTCCTGTTTTCTCTTCTTTTCTTTTCTCTACTTCCTTTCTTTCCATCACATTCTTTTTGCAGGGACTTCGAGTTCTGAGTGTTCTGTTCAACCGCTGTCGAACTCTTTTCTTGAGGAGTAGCTGCTGGTGGCTTTGATGTTTGTGTCTGAGATGTGTGTTATGAGTGTGTTGTATGTGTAATTTTCTTCACATATGTTATGCTCGGACCTTGTTGGGTCTTGTGATACTGATAGAAGAATGGTGGTGTCTTGCTGATGATCTGTCATCTTTTTTACTGTAACATGCGTAAGGCATGTGCTATTGGACTCTCTTCCACTTCAACTTACATCCATTCTTTGCTGTTCTACTTATGAGCCTGTTTTGTGTAGTTCTGTGAAGACCTTTATTTTACAATTGTATCTTAAAAAAAGGGTCATTCTGGTAGTGGTCGTCCACCAGGCAGTTTCCTCTTCTTTTTATGATGTAGAGTGTGATTGTGTTGGTAACAGGGCTGTTTTTTTCCTTTGATTCTCCCTTGCAAGAGACACAACTCAATACACTGATCGTTATCTCAGCATGTTCTCTGTGTGCATGGTGTATCTCTATCTACATCAGTTCATCAGACAAAGTCATGATGAAATTGGGAAAGCAGTGATGGACTTTTCCTATATCCTTTCCAAACCTGCAAACTGTACTGGTTCTTGCCAATGCCTCTGTTGTTCCCTCTGAGAGAGTAGTGCAGGCGAGGTGCTGAGCCTGTTGAAGACCTTGGAGTGCTGACAGTGATGTTGTTTTGATATGTTTTTTGTTCATCAGGTGAAATGATGCAAAGCAATGAATTTTTTGTTCCAAACGTTGGGAGAAGGTATGGCTCAGGGTACTTCTGTAACACTTTTCTCTGGAGTTAGCACTCAAGACCTGTTCAATGAAAATCGTTTGCTTTTTGTTTAATTTATTATTTTTGCCATTATTTATTGGTGGGGACAAGTTTTGGGCTGTAACCTGTCATATCCCGTTGCCATATGTGGTTCTCAAGGGTGATTGTAGGTTGTGGAGCTGTTAGTGCGCAGGCTGTGTTTATTGGAGTTCTGCTCCTGCTGCTGGGCATGGGACTTTCATTCCTTGTGTTGCTCTTTTTCAGAAGGAAATCAGTGCCTCGTCTGATTTGCCATGTCACAATGTTTTCCATAAATTCTGTTAGCTGATGGTGTGCTGCATTTCCAGATGGGACTGGTGAATGTCTGGAAGTCAGGAAGGCTTGGTCTTGAGGCAATAGTCCAGCATGTAGTATTCACCATCATTGGCCCTGGCTATGTTGTTGTCAGTCATAGTTTTTTTTTGAAAAATTCTGTCCTCATCTTCTTCCATTATTCTTTGATGGTCATGCGATGCAAGGTGACAGTTGTGCCTGTAGAGTTTTCTGATTGTAGACTTGTGTTCTAGCAGATGTAGTTTATTCTCTTTAGGTGTTCTTTCAGTATTTGCATCTGTAGCTCTAACTTCGCAAATCACTTGTGCCATTTTTAAAATGAAAAGGAAATAGAGCATCCTTGGAAACCCACCTATGCAGTTCAGATGAATCATGAAGATGCCTTACTCATTAATATTAGAAATTCCTTTGCTTAACTGTGTGTAGTAACTCCATCTGAATTTGCAGAAGCATTGCAAAACAGCAAGCATTATCTGCAGGTGGTCAGACAGATACTATATATTTGACACTCTTTTGTTTGGTTGGACTTGTTGATGGGATGGTTCAGCGAAGAGAGGAGTCATCGCTAGATTGGGAAAGGGAATGGAGGCTGGAATGGAGGCTGATTGTCTTCTGTATCCATTGTTCAGAGTGGGGTTTGGAGGTTACCAGGGGCTGTAAGAAATGGGAGGCCTTCCAGGTTTTGTGATCGTTCATTCTGTTGACATGACTACACTACACTGTCTTCAGATGTTCTGAATATGTCTCTCTCTCTAGTCATGAATCCCTTCCAATCCTCTTGGCTTTCCTTAACTGTATGTTGTTAAATCTGGCATGTCTGAGTAATGGAGCGGCAAGATCCCAGGAGAGTTTTATGTCATGTGTGTTTTGCCCTTGGGTGTGAGGTTGAATTTGAGTGAGGTGAGGCTGCTGAGGGCCTCATCCTTTCAAGGTCTGATTATTTCCAAAGAGGGCAGTTCAACACCTTCCTTATACTGCTGTTCCATAGCTTACTCACTTCCTCACTGATATTTCAATTTCTGTACACTCTTGGTTTTCCTTCCTAGAATCATTCTGCATGTAGTCCGTTTTGGAAATGATGTGCAGTCTGGCCTTTCAGTCCTCTCTTTCTGAGCATGAACACGTGCTGCTCAAGTAGAAGGGGTTGCAAAGATGGAGTATTGTGAAATGAAGTCCATTCTTTTCTTTCATATTCTAAGATGCAGTTTTCTTGTAGGCAGCCACACCAGTGTAGCTGTGTTTTCTTGCCACATCTCTGCTTTTGGCAGATCATGCTGGTGTCTCCCAAGTTTGTGTCATCAGAAACAGTGTCCTCCTTTTTACTGATCCTTCATAGAAATAGTGCTGATATGTGGATATCATTGGCATGTGGGTGTTTCTTTTTACACTCCTATCACTTTAATACCACAGGGAGTTTCCGGAGAGGATGACGTAGCACAAGCCATATTCTGTGTTCTATTTCCACGTCTGATATTAGCGATTTGAAACAGGGGCTAATGGAAGAACAACGGGAGGTAGGACAAATAATGAAAGAACAGTTTTGCCATGGTCGGCGAACACTGTTAAAGTGTGAGACTGCAGCGGACGTTGCAGTGTTGTTTCAATATATGCTGTGGTGCCAGGCTTTCTTATCTCCCTTGAGTGCTGATAAGAACGATGTGATTCTTTCTGTGTGCCTTAAAAACATGTTGCAAAGGGGTGAGCAGTTCCTCCCACCAGATGCAGTCTCTTGCTCTGGCACCTGCCTGATGTAGGAAATGTGTTTGGTAATGGGATGTGAGATGCAGAATGCTGTGTACTTTCTGAGAATGTTCCCCCCAAGTATTGGGAAAGATACTCGCAGAAGTGCCAGTTCTAATGCCGCAATCTATAAGAAGTCAGATGTAATTCTTCTTATAATTTCCATACGTGATTACTTGGAAGGTGAGAACGTTCAGAGTGCAGTTTGTGGTGCTGGAAAGAGCCTGGCAGACAGTGTGTGTTTCTGCAGCTACCCAGCTGTTTGTGCTGTCAGTGATGAGGGAGGGTGAAGATCTGCACTTCCATGGGTCGTGATCAGGGTGGGGCCTAGAGCCGTGTCCAGATGGTGGAGTGGATTGGTGTGCAGGTGTTGTGATAGTGATCGTGTGAACAGTACCCAGTATGGCCTGGGTGTTTGATCCTTGGGAGTCCTTAGCAGTGAAGTGTCTTGTGTGAGGGAAATGATGATGATGCTTGGTAGATTGTGTGGTGAACCAGTGGCCAAGAGCTGGAAATGGTTGACTGGAGATACTATTTGCCATGTCCTGGGATAGAGGTTGCAAGAATTAATTGTGGAGAAGAGGCTAAGTACTCTCTGGTGCTCTGAGCAGTCTGGTTCTGTCTCCTCATTTGCTGTTGTATTTGTGGTGTTCCTGCTTGTGAAGTCATTTTCTATATGTTCCTTTATTCACTTGTGTTTGAATGTGGGATGCTGTTTCTCCTACAGGAGTTTTTCCCAGTGTTGATGATTCTGGCTGATGTCTCTGAACCTCCTTGTGATCTTCACTCTGCTCCTATTCCTCCTTGGGATAGAAGGAAGTGCTTTCTTTTATTAAAGATGCTGGCAAACCATATGCTTAATTGAAGTACAGTGGGATCTTTCAGCTTTTTCTCTCCTGTTCTATGATTCTAATTCTGTTTCTCTGGTGGTTTTTTTTTTTTTTTCTTTTTTTTTTCCCTCTCACATTGGATCTATGTTGTTGAGAGTAGATGAGATGCAGTGTGTTGAGTTCTGACTGCTGTCAGATTGGACACCTTTGAGCAGCTGGCCATGAGCCAGGTTTCTGGATGTTCTAGTTTAGTGATCTGAGGTTGTGATGGAGTGAATGTCATTAACATTTAGGTCTCCTGGTTGTTTCCCCTCTGATAGATGTGAGCCAGGGAATAGTACACTCTAATGAGTGATCAGGTACTTTTTCTAAACAAGCAGGCATTGCTACAGCATGCTACAGGTAAGTTTTCCGTATTAAAACAATTCTTGTTTTATAGCTAGGTGTATGTTTTGGTGCTGTTTAGTACTAGTCTTTTCCTGTTGAATGGAATGTGTACTTCTGAGGTATTGTCCTATAGGTTGTAAGCTTCTGGTAGTCATGTGCATACCAATGCAGGTAAGGTACAAAGATGCAGGAGAAAAAAGAGTTCATGTTTAAATTCTGAATATGAACTGAGATGGTATAAACCAAGCCCAGCTGGCATCAAGAAATATGGATCTGGACTCCAGACATTTTGCTGTTCCATGTAAGACTGACAATCTTCAGTATTTCAGAGGCAGATTTCCACATGAAATGGTGACAAGCTGAAGAATGAAGGCAGAGAGGACTGTAGGCTAAAGTGTGTTCCTTGACCCTGAACTGTGTTCTGTGTTCTCGAGCTGTAAGAAATGAAGATGCAAGTTTTTCTCTGCCTTGGTCTGACTGCTTCTGTTGTGCAGAGCAGGTGGTGGTGAAAGCAAAGGGTGGCAGAGAAGAGCTGTGTAAATTGGTGGTGGATTTTTCACTGCAGGTTAAGATGCATACACTGTTTTCAGGAACAGGGCAGTGGAGACCAGTAGCGTTTAGCTGCTGAGTCCATCATTCCTGTTCATCAGCGTGTCTTTAACATGGTAAGGACAAATAGTTTTTAAAAAGTACTTATAAAAATGGAAAATCCAAAGATTCCAAACCCAAAAAAGTCAACCCTGTCTTGTCGAAAGGAAGCATCTTGGCAGTAGTACAAGGTGTTTGCTCTTCTGCCCACCCATGCATAGCATATCTAATCTCACCTATGCTTCCAATGGTTTCCATCCCATTACCAGAAGTTCACTCTCAGTTCACACCTTTTCCTTTAAGCACTTCACAACAAGGTCTCTGCGGCCTTGCACTAGCAGCTAAGAAAGAGGACAGAGAATCTCTCCTGGAGGAAGCATCACTAAACCGCCCTGTTCCCATGGAGGGAAGCACTGGGGATGAACCCATGGTTCACAATCGGTTCATACAAATCCATGGACCCTGATGGGATACACCCACATGTGTGAGATAGTTAGCATAAGTCAACCACTCTCTATCATGTTGGAAAAGTCTCCAGGTGCTGGGTCCTGTCTTGTTCAACATCTTCTTCAGTTACCTTGATGAAGGCATAGAGCAAGTTTGCTGATGATACAAAGCTGCTAAGAGTGTCTGACACACCAGAAGGCTGTGCTGCCATTCAGCCAGGTGTGGACAGACTGGCATACTGGTCAGAGAGGCACCTGATGAGATTTAACAAGAGGAAGTGCAGAATCTAGCACATGGGAGGAATAATCACATGCATCAATACAGATTAGGGGCTGACCTGCTGTAGAGGAGCTCTGCAGCACCCTGCAACCTCCGTCCTGGTGGCCAACAGGTTGGCCATGAGCCAGCATTGTGCCCTTGAGGCCAAGAAGAAGTGTGCGCCAGCGAGGTGGGCAGCTGGTCGTACTCGCAGCGCCAGAGCCGGAGCCTGTGCGTGGCCACGGACGGCGCGGGCAAGAGCGACCTGATGGTGTTCAGCCCCAGCTGCCCTCCGCCTCCCGGCCCCGCGGCGAACTGTTCCCTGGAGATGGGAGCCTCTCTGTCTCCGCGTTCGTCGGGCACGGTAAGTTTTCTTGCGTCTTTTTGCTGCTCAGTTGTTTTTTTTCTGGTCTTGCGGATTTTTTTTTTCATTTGTCGTTGGAGCGTTTTATTCTTATAGGACTTCTACAAGTCGTTTCGCCTTAGTCGTGTGAGTTCATCATTTTCACTGTCAGTGCTTGTCTGTTTTGCATTTGAATATTGTCTTCACGTGTGCTTTTGCTCGTTGTTATTTCTGCTGAAGGAGGAGTTCATTCAGCTTTGGATTTCTCTGACGGTTGAAAGCTCAGCTACAGGAGCTGACAAATAGGGGGTGTGATTTGAGAGAGAAAAGTTCGTGTGTGTAATGCATAGTGTTCTTTCTCTGGATGTTCGCTGAATGGTAGGGATGCATGAGACAACGATAGTTATAGATAGTGTGGAGAACTGTTGGAGGGGATATTTTTCCTGCCGCGCCTTTGAGCCCCATGGCAGGCCGGGCTCCCATAGCCTTGTAGCCTTCTGTGCCATCCACTTCAGAAACAGGCTATGTAAAGTAATGGTATATATCAAGAGAGGAAGGGAGTAGGAAGCATTTCTTTACACAGTATTGAATAGTCTGATGATTTTGAAATGCAAACCACTCGTTTTTTCTCCTGTGTATCTGAAAAAGCTGGAAATACATATTCATCTGAAGAGTAGGTTTTTATACTGGTTTCTTCATTGATTTCCTTATTTGGAGAGTGATTGTTTATTTCCTGGGTGGTTTTGCTATTGTTGCTAAATGAGCTCATCTTGGCTACGCACTGATGGCATTGGTCGATTTTCTTTTCATTCAGGCCAGCTGCAAAACACTCTTTGTGATGAAGTATTAGAGTCATATTTAAAGTTTAGTCGTTGATGCTAGAAACTGGGTATGTCTTTTGCGGAGAAACACGAAGATCTCTTCACACTGCTTTAATTCTCGCTTTAGTGTAAAAACAGTGTCTGCTGGGAGGCCGAGGTAGTAAGAACAAAGAGTACTCTTCTTCTCGTTATGCATTCTATTCACTGAAGGTGTGTGTATGGCTAATTATCATAGTATTGTTCCTAGAGCGTATTTTCTGACTTTCTTCTAAAAGTGATTTACACGGAAGTTATGGTCTGGAAAAAAAAAAATCTCCGATTGCTGGTAGTGTGTCAAGAATGCTGCTTTTGGGGTTACAGAAATCCAGTAAAGAAAGCTGAAAACGCAGTGGCTGGTGGGGTTGTTTGTTTGCTTTTAATAAAATAAGATTGACTTTTCCTGGTGAACTATAAAAATAAAATTCTGAGCGCGTTCCATGAATTTGTTTCCTTCCTTGCATCGGTTTTAGATCTCTTAGTAAAAGCTTTCTGTTGTTTACGCAAATGAGATGGGGATTGTGTTTGTACACCTTTAATCTCAACCCACAACTGATACGTATCAATAGAGCGGGTGATCACCTCTTGATTATGCACGAACTGCCTTCGTTTGTCTGTGAGCAAGGCTTCTTCCAGAGCTGTAGATCTGTCATTTTTTTTTTCTCTGAATTCACAAGGATATGGTACGAAGCAGGAAAAGTAAACCGCCATCTCCTAGAGGAGAATTCTCTGGTTTAAGTTTATAAGATTGAATCAACGGTATAGAAGAGAATGTATAACCACATCAAGTAGCTCATTTCTCTGTGCTGCATGATGAAGGGAGATGAGCCTTTTCTTGCCAAATCGTTTGGGACAGGGTGGGCTTTTCCTTCCATGGGATTTCTCTTGGTAACTCTGACTGCAATCATGAATTGAAAATCTGAATGTGATTTTGCTGTAGTCGTACAGTGGCAGGAAAGATCGCGGTAGTTCGTTTACAAATATACAGCAGTGAGCTGTCAGAAACATACCACGTGGAAGCTTTTATTTCGTAGGATATCCTGGGAAGGAGTCGTCAGCAGAACATGCGAGAATACCCAGTCGGTGTCTGGAATAAACGCTGACAGCTTGGCTCGGGGTTGTCAGCCGCCGCAAGCTCAGGCTGCGGGAAAGTGGTGCTGACGAATAGCGGTGCTCTTAGGCACAGGAAGCAGCTAAAGCAGTGCTCGGAGCCGGGGACCTGGCAGCCCAACACGGCTCTGTGGGAGCTCGGGAACCGCCGGGCGCTGGGCTCGGAGCTGCTCGGCTGCACGCGGGACCGAACCACGCTGCCTCTGCATCCTCTTCCGGGCGCGATGGTCGCTGGCTGGGGTAGCCGAAGCAGCCTCTGCCCTCCTGTTCTAGATGCGAGCTGTCTCCTGCGATGTAGTGCTGTGTGTCTTTGTTACTGTAGCTTGATGGAGATAGCGAGGATGTGGGAAATCAGGATTTTCGCGGCGTTTGCTGAAATCTGTAAGTCCTCTCCGTAGGAGATTATTCTCCCCGGCTTATTTTAGTACTTTCCACTCCCGCCGTGCCCACAACGGTGCTCCTGTGAATTGCCGAAGGGCATCCCGACCTCGCTGTCTGCTTGTGCAACGGTCAGATCTCCCTCCGCAGAGGGCTGCCAGCTCTGCGGTAACAAAAATAAATCACTCCGGGGCTGCTGGGTGGAGGGAGGCGGCAGTTCGATCTCGGTGCTTAGGAGCACCCTGCTTCAGGCTCTGGTCTTCCTCATCCCGAGGGCAGACCCCGTTCTCTGTCGGTCAGAGTACAAGCTGTGCTCACACTCCAGAGGGGCACGCGGACACCCCTGGTTTTTCCCTACGTATCGAGCAGGACAGGACGTGTTTGTATGCTGTAGAAATCCCCCGAAGGCATCGCTCTGCGTCTGCAAGGTATCGGGCGCATTGCTTGCGGGAAACGGAGCAGTAAAAATCGTCGTTGACATAGATAATGCTGTTCCAACACGCCTGGAACAACGGTTTCATGTAGTGCAGTTATCCCCAAGATAACCCAGTTTAAGTACTCACCTTTATTTTTTGCCCTTGCTCTCTTAACGGTTTCTTCTGGCTGCTACCATAGTCATAAGCCCGGTGTGCACGTCTGGACTAATGACGTCTTCTGTCCTGAACAAAGGGGTGATTGGCTGAAAATACAAGACGGGGCGGGACGAAGAGAACAGAAGGCATTCTCGGGGCTGTGGGGCGTGGTAAATGCAGCGCTGCGGCCGCCAACCGGGAGATGGAACGCGAAAGGGGCGGGAGGTGATGAAGGGGATGTGGCTTCGGGTGGCAGAAAGTGGCATTTGGGGGAGATTTAGATCGCTCAGCAGTCGAGGGAAGATAACAGAGATCTGTTTCGAGGTCATAGAACGTGATGGATTATTGGAAGGGACCCACAAGGATCACCGAGTCCAGCTCCTGGCTCCACACAGGGCTGCCCCAAAATCAAACCATATGTCTGAAACAGCTGTCCGAACAGTTCTTGAGCTCCTGCAGTTTGGATACTGTTACCACTGCCCTGGGGAGCCTGTTCCAGTGAAACATATATTTAAATAAGCCTTTCAAATGAATCAATGAAAGTACTTATCCACTGAAGGAAAACCTATGTAAAAAAGTTTACATTTAATCTATTGGTGATATCTTACTCAGTCTTGATTGAACAGTTTTCATAATATTCATTATCAATGTTCCTCTTTTGTAGTAAATTACTATGATCGGCTAGATTTTGCTATTGGAGATACTTATGATTTTGTCTAAAAGTTTTAATCTGGGCGGCCATCTGCTGTTTGTTATTCATGATGCTCTAGTCTTCAGTTAAGCAATTAGGTCTTCTCTTGGGTCTCTTAATATTGAAGGCTTTTGAAGAGGAAGTACAATAAATATTTGTTTCACCATAAGCTACCCAAAGCTATAGGACAGGTGTCACTAACTCTTTACAGGGTGAATGCCTATACATCAGTGTGTGCCATTCTCAGTTTGAGTTTTTCCATTAGTTGAAGGCAAACATGAGAGGTTTAAAGTAATAGCTGTGGTCAGCTATGACACTAAGGGATGGTTCTACATTCTTAGTATTTACAAAGATTGATGCACAAATACCATAATTAGGGTCAGACCAGGGCTTGAAAGGAGACCCTGGAGATAAGAGATCATGAAAATCCTGTTAGGAGGTAGGGTAGTAAAGCAAGCACCATAGCTGTGTGTTGAGATGTTTGTTGTTGAGCAAATCTGCCTGGCTGTTGGGGACATCACTGGGGACATCATAGGAGCCCATTCTGGCCCAGGTGCCAGAATATTAAACAGGGCTGAAAGGTCTAAAAAAGTAGTAAGAAAGAGGGCGAATTTGAGGCAGGTCTCCTAAAAGCCTTAAGGTCAAGCATTAGGCAACTCTGCAAAGAACAAAAGATGTAGCAGAGAACTAAAGAAATTATCTTCAATGGTAAATGTGTAGTAAATGTAGAGTGGATTAAAGCCAAAATCAGTGTAGGCTGGCAGATACTTCCAACAGGCAAGTGTGTATCTTGGAAAGAAGCAAATGTAGAATTAAATGGACTGGTTTTAGCCCCTGTTCATTAACCAGTTCTTTCTAACATGGCAGGTATTTCAGGCAGCAGTGTGCATAACCACAGCTGGCTATTAAAATATCAGTGTTTGGGTTTTTTTAATGTCCTGTTGAGTGGGTTTACATGTTCAATGAAAGCTCTTGAACTCAAAATTATTGGGTTTCTTCCATGTTTTACCTGTGTGTGCCCAGGGACACCAACAACTGGCTGCCCCAGTCCTCCCCAGATGTATCAATTTTCCTTTGTCATTGGTTGACGTTAAGGGAAGTTTGCGTATTTCCTTTGATTTTAAGAAATGTTAATGGGTTGGGTCAGGGTGTTCTTAACAGTTTTGTATCACTACAGAACAGTAAGAACAGTTTTTTTTTATTATTATTATTTTTATTTTATTTTTTTAATGTATTGTAGATGGTATCATACCTTGGCAGACAAGACTGTAGTGCACATTTTTTAGGTTGACTAGGTAGGAATTATGTGTTTCTTCTGTTATTGATCAAGCAAAAAACAAGCTCCAAGGTAAATTGGGTATTATATATATTTACATTATATATTGCATGCAATAGTCCCCTGGCCAAATTTACGTGGTGTGTGAACTAAGGTGAACTACCGATGTTGCAGTACCTGCAGTCAGCCCCCTGCAGCTGTAACAGGTACATCAGTGCAGTAAAAGGAAAATGCAACATTCAGACAGTCCCAGGAGCACCTGCAGTTAGAAAGTCATAATAACAGCAAATACATGTGCTGGGGCCGACCAAAGCTTGCTCTGATGCAGACAGGATAGAAACCTCTCTGGGAGGTTTTGCTGAGCTGTGAGGTTACAAAGAAATTATTGATTTTTTTTTTCTTTAACTTATATCCAACTTCTGGCTGTGCTCCCAGTTTTTTAAAGGCCCAGATACTTCATATAATAGAAATGTTTTTTACTTGTCCAGCATTTCTCAACTGTAAAAAGAAGCAGTGAATGCTGGTAGGGTTGATTTCTCTTCTTGCTGTGGGGTTATAGCCTCTTGCTTTTGATTGATTGGATCTCGTGATGATAGTGAGCTCTCAGAGAAGGAAGCTGGAATCCGAGGAGACCAGAGGGGATTGTCAGGGTCGAAGCCAGGGGGTAAATTGCTGCCGAAGGTCACTTGAGGAAAGGTTTTCCGGGAGGTATTTTGCAGTGCATTCTGCCCTTTCTCAGCTGCTTAGTGGGCTGGGGGAGCAGACAGCTTTGATTTTCACACATGGGCGGTTATCTCTGCATGGTATCAGTTCGTCTCTCCTCACAGTTCCTAAGCGTGTCCTAAATGCAAGAGCTTTCTGGCGCCGGTCTGTGCGAGCAATTCTCCCGCTGCAGCCTCCAGGTCCTCCCACCCAGCTGAGCCATCCCATCCTGCTTTGGAGGTTGGACGGGAGCTCGCCTGTGGCTGCGAGTAATCAGACTGGAACTGTTATCGGAGAGACCCACCTTCCCTCCTGTAATCCGAATTCATTTACTCTGTCCAGAAGAGTAAGCAGGAAACAGGCTTTTTTTTTTTTTCCTTTCTTTTCTTTTTCCGTCTGCCTTTTTAGTTTAACAAGGGTAGAGTCTACTGCCTCCTTTAATCGTGCTCTTAAAACCCCTCTGGGAGATGTTGTTCTCAGCCGGAGCGTGCTGGGACTATGCTAAACCATGTTTAGCCGATGCCTGTCACTTCTTATATGCGTTTCCTTTCCAGCCCGTACTCTGACAGCGGCGGGCTCATCGTCTGGCTGGAGCAGAAAGGGGGAGGGAACGGGGGCTTCGCTGCGTCTCTCTCTCATGGAAACTCAGCCATGTCTTTAAGTCGGGGACCGCGAGCCTCCTCCCAGCAACGGGTCTCCATAGGGAAGAAAAAAAAAGAGAGAGAGAAAAGGCAAAAAGAAAGAGGTGGGGGTGTAGGGAAAAAAAAAAAGAAAGGAAGGAAAAGGGGGAAAAAAGAGAAAGGCATAGGGGAAAAGAAAAAGAAAAAAGAAAAAGGGGGGGGGGGGGAAGGAAAAAGGGAGAAAAAAAGAAGAAAAGAAAAAAAAGAAGGTGGGGGTAATAAAAAGACAGGAGCGGCGGAGGGGCAGCGGCGGGGGTCTCACAGCCTCCACCCCTGGCACGCAGGTGACTCCGTGGCCTCTGGGTGGCGCCGCCGCCGCGGGCCGCCGCCGTGCACCCGGTAAGAGACGCGCGGGGCCGCGGCGCCCGGCACAGAGAACGGCGGCGGAGAGGGGGCAGCGCGGAGGAGCGCAGCGCGGCGGAGCGCAGCGCAGCGGCCGCCTCTCTCCGCTCACGGCGGCGGCAGAGCTGCGGGGGACCGTGACTCCTCCTGCGCCCGGAGCGAACTTGTCCTCGCCTTGCCGCCGGTGCGCCCCGGTGTCCGCTCGCTGGGAACTTGTGCCGGTCGCTGAAATATTGGATTATGTTCCTGCCGAGCCGGGCTGCGGGGAGCTGAGCAGGGAAGGAAGAATGCGGGTCTGTTGGATGGTCTTCTGCCTTATTTGCTGCACCGCGAAGGGGCAAGTGGTGTACTCCATCGCCGAGGGAACAGATCGCGGAACATTTGTTGGAAACGTAGCAAAGGATTTAGGAATAAACGCGGCTGCACTTTCAGCCCGGAAATTTCGCATGATCATCGGTTCAAGTAAGCAATATTTTAACATAAACGCAACCACGGGGGTTTTATCTGTTAACGAGCCAATAGACAGAGAGCAGCTTTGTGAACTAAAATCTACATGTCTTCTGAATTATGAACTCGTGCTAGAAAACCCTCTAGAGCTTTATAGAATGGAATTTAAAGTCCTGGATGTAAATGACAACTCCCCCAGCTTTCCTTTAAGTGAATATCGTGTAAGTGTGCCTGAGTTCCTGTCACCTGGGGCACGGTTTGCACTCCCTAATGCCCAGGATCTCGATGAAGGTACTAACGGTGTCCAGAATTATATTCTGAACCCTGATGAACATTTCCATTTGGAAATGCAGATGCGCGGCGACGGGAGTGTATATCCTGAATTGGTGCTGAAGAAAGCCTTAGACAGGGAACAGCAAGCCACTCACAGACTTGTTCTTATAGCCGAAGATGGTGGAGATCCTCCAAGGTCTGGCGATGTCCCTGTCATTGTGACTGTTTTGGATACCAATGACAATGCACCAGAATTTGAGCAATCAGTCTACAGGGCGAGTGTCCTGGAAAACTCCCCCAGTGGCACATTGGTAGTGCGAGTGCATGCCACAGACTTGGATGAAGGTCCCAACGGAGAAGTCAGGTATTCATTTAGCAATGCTACAGCTGCTGACCTACAGCAAATGTTCTTAATTCACCCGCACACCGGGGAGGTGACAGTCAGTGGCGATTTAGCAGTTCAGAGACCTCTTCTCGAGATGCTTATTGAAGCAAGGGATAAAGGGGCATTTGCCTTGTCAAGCACAGCTAAGCTGCTGGTGGAGATCACTGATGTGAACAATCATGGGCCAGAGATAACTATTGCATCCCTTTCCAATCCCATCCCTGAGGATGCTGTTCCTGGCACAGTGATAGCTCTGCTGAGTATTGTGGATAAGGACCCTGGGGAGAATGGGAAAGTAACCTGCCAGATCCCTGATAACCTTCCCTTCCAGTTGAAACCTTCCCTGGAAAACTACTACAGCCTGATCACCAGCGGGCTCCTGGACCGAGAGCTGATCAGTGGGTACAACATCACCATCACTGCCACGGACTTGGGATCTCCTCCCATCACTACTCAGCAGACACTTTGGGTGCAGATTTCCGATGTGAATGACAACCCCCCTGTCTTTGCTGCTGACACATTTGATGTGTTTGTGGAGGAGAACAATCCACTTGGTGCTTTTCTCTACCAGGTCTCAGCCTCTGACCTTGATATAGGGGAGAATGGGCAGATCTCTTACATACTCAGGAATTCAACAGTTGCAGGCAGTGCCCTGACCAGCTTTTTGTCTGTAAGTTTAGTCAATGGGAGCATCTATGCAAAACGTGCCTTTGACTTTGAGCAGCTTAGAAGCTTCCATTTCCAAGTGGAAGCCAAGGACAATGGGTCACCAGCCCTGAGTGCTGCCATGACTGTGAATGTTTACATCTCAGACCAGAATGACAATGCCCCAGCCATCCTGTACCCCATCGGCCAGAATGGCTCAGTGGCAGTGGAAGTTGTGCCCCGCCTGGCTGACGAGGACTACCTAGTGACCAAAGTGGTGGCAGATGATGAGGACAATGCAGAGAATGCCTGGCTCTCCTATCACCTCGTCCACTCTTCTGACTCCACGCTGTTCCGCTTGGCACCGCACTCGGGTGAGCTACGCACCACCCGCTCCTTGCGCTCCACCGACCTCCTTAAGCACAAGGTGGTAGTGGTGGTGCGGGACCATGGGGAGCCACCGCTCTCCTCCACGGTGACTGTAGGCATCCTGCTGGCTGACACTCTGCCCCAGGCTCTGCCTGACTTTGATGATAATGGGGAGCCGCCACCGCTGCTCAATGCTACAAACATCTACTTGATTGTTTCTCTTGCTTGTGTCTCCTTCATCTTCACAGTGTTTCTCCTCTTTCTTGCCATTGCACGGCTGTGCCACTGCTGGGCTTGTCACCACCAGGGTTGCTGCTGCAGCATTTGTTGCTGCTCAGCTGATGATTATGAAAAATATCGATACAGTGTACACATGCTTCCCAGCTCCCACCTCCCACCAGACATGCTGGAGGTCACTGGTATGGGTAAACTGACTCATACTTACTTGTACAGGGCATCTGTAGGCCTTGGGCTTGAGAACAGCAATATCCCAAATGGGGATGCTGGGAATGTTCCCAGCAGCTCAAGGTTACAAGTGCCAGGACCCTGCATCCAAGTGCAGCAGATCCAAAGTGACCGTTTGAGTGCTGTCCTCATGGTAAGTACTTCTTCCTTTCACTTGTTTTCTCCCAGTCATGTGGCCACTAAGAAGCTCATCCAGGAGAGCAGGGGTAATTTCATGGTACCTGGAGGAAACTTCATATCCTTTTATATATTTCCTAAAACCAGAATCTGACTGGAAAGCTCTTTTTGGATTGGAGTATGGTCATGGTGTGACAAAATGTGCCACACACATTTAGGGTATGCAGATGTAGCTGAAGATAAATACTTCGTAAGTGAGAGGTAAATACCTTGCAAGTTGAACCAATCTATTCAGATAGCTAAGTAGAGTCATGATAAGAGTTCACACAAGTTTCTAATTCATGAGAGGTTTTGATATTTACAGAGCTAGTGATTTCTTTTCTAATTCTGGAGACTTTTTTCATTCAGGGTTCAGTAATTTAATGAGCCAGGATGCTGGCTTACGGTGTCCAAGTTAGGACTATGTTGGAATAACAGGAATTCCATATCGAGAACCTCTTGAGAAGATGTCATTTATAGTGCTCATCTCTTTTTCCAAACAATCAATTTTGTTTGTTTGTTTGTTTTGTGAAACTAAAACAATTCCCTTCTGATCCTCTGACCAAGCTGATTTCTTCTCATTACTGTGATGGGTGACTGTGGAACAAAATATCTCATTGTCATTACAGTGGAGGGCTACAATGTGGGATACATTTATAGATCATATTTGTTGGATGTTACCATGTCACTTGTCCAAGAGTCAGTTTTCTTATATGCAAAGTAACATTAGTTGTGTTTTTAATAGGTGTTTTGCATCTTATGTATATTTTTGTGAAGTTTTGAGATGTTTTGTCTGCACACTATCAAATTTCCCTACTATGCGTAGCAGACAACTAATGTGTGGATCCAGTAGTTATGGGGCCTAAAAGCATCATTGTTACTGTGAGCCAGATGAATTGCCTAGAAAGGCTCAGTCATTTGATTTTTTTACTGTATGACTTTGTACTGTAATTAAAGAGTGATCTTATTTAGTTATGTCAGCTTTGGATGCCTCGGTTTAAGTAACTCAGTGGATCCTGGCCTTCAGGGTACACTTTCTGAAATTCAACACACACCAGTATGTCTCAAGTTTCAACTCTCCAGTTAGAGATAATCACATGGTTGGAGTAGATGATCTTAGTGGTCTTTTCTGATCTTAATGATTCTATGATTCTGAATGATTCTACATCAGTGCTTTTTAGGACTGGAGGACAGTGGCCAGCTCTGTCCAGGCCAACATTTTGTGGTAAGAGCTATTCCAGATGTTCCCAAGGCAGAGGTAAGAACCCTTGGTAGACAGATATGATAATAATCTGTTTCCCACAGTTTATGTCCATATTAACAATTATTAGAGATTGTAATAAGTTTGTAGTCGTGATGCTTATTTCATTATTATGCTTTTTAATGCTTGGAAATGGCCGGTCCCCTTTTGAACCTGTTGTATGGGTAGCTTCAGTAACTTCTTTGGCTAACAAATATACATTCAGCTAGACAGTGTCTGAAAGATACTTCCTTTTATAACTCCTGAACTTTTGTGTAGATTTATTGCTCATTCTTAACTATGCAATCAGTTTATTGTGTCTTTTATTCCCCTTTTAATGAGGTGAAATACTTTTGTGGGTTGTTTTTTTTTTGCTCTCTCTTCTCTCTTTTCTGAACACCTTTCACACAGAAATCCTAGTCTCAAGAAAAGACCTTTTCTCAAATATATGCTACTTGTTTTACTCCTGATGGTCTACCTAGTATTTAACTGAAGATCTGGCCAGTTTTAAGCCACTGTGGTGGAATAGAGGACTGTGCCTCCCAGTAAGAAAATAGCAGTTGGCAGTATCAAAAGAAGAGTTTGTTCCTTATGCTTTGGTGTATTTTGGAAATATCACTGATCATTTGGAGGATCTCAAAAACAACGACAACAACAACCAAAAAAGAAAAACAAACAAACAAAAAAACAACGTCCCACATTAAAACCTTTGTAGTGGGAAGTTAAAAACTTTTTGGCTATTGCTTAACTCGGGGGTTGTTTGCAGGAACATTAATTGTGTCTTAAAAGTGTATCCTTGACTGGAGAGTAGGTCATAACTGCAAAACTTTTATAACAAAGGTGATACAAAAAAACATTTTTTACAATTAATGTCTGTGTTCCTATTGAGCAAAATCTTGAAACTCAGGTTGCTAACATATTAATGGACTGAGTAATAATCAAAAATGCAAATGCATTCCTGTTCTTTATAATAGGAACAACCAAAACATGCCCAATTACTTCTGTCTGTATTTCAGCCATTCAGGTAAAATTTTAGCCTTGAGTTGTGATGCACATTTTTAGGTGCTTTCCATAGCAGGGAAAATGTTTTCTTCGGCAAATTTCTTTCTTTAGCTCCTATATGCAGAGATGGGTGACCATAGATGTGACAGATGTGAGAAGTCCAAAGGCTATGCGTTAGTTGTGTTGAGCAGAAGAGTAAGGGAGAAGGATCAGAATTATGAAAATTTATCTACCCTTAGGAACAAAACAATGTCAGTTATTACTAATTCAGTGCTGATGATCATAGTGATTTGTATATTGAACAATTAACAACATATAATTTACATGCAGAGCATTCAGCTCTGGGAATCTCAGCATAAGGTGGACATGAACTATTAGAGCAGGTCCAGAAAAGGCCACGAGGATGGTCACCTCCCTGTGGAGGCAGTCTGAGGGAGCTGGGGCTGATTAACCTAGGGGAGAGAAGGCTCTGGAAAGACCTCCGGTTCCTAAAGGAGAGCTCCAGGGAAGCTGGGGAGGGAGTTTTTATCAGGCATTGCAGTGACAGGACAAGGGGTAATGGTTTCAAACTAAGAAATTATGAGTTTACATTAGATATAAAGAAGAAACACTTTGTGATGTGGGTGGCAAGGTCCTGGCACTCCTGCCCAGAGAACTGTGGGTGCCCCATCCCTGGTGGTGCCCAAGGCCAGGTTGGATGGGGCTTGGACTTAGAGCAACCTGGTCTGGTGGGTGACAACTAGCTCACAGCAGAGCTCTTGGGACTGTGTGGGCTTCAAGGTCCCTTCCCAACCATTCAATTATTCTACGACTCTACTTATTTCTTGCAGAAATTCCAAGTTATGAAAACCAGGAATGAATAGAAGATACGGTTGCTGTACTTTGATTTCTGTGCCTCCTTTGGGATTGTTAAGTTACAGAATAAAGTGAAGAGATTCTTGGAAAATAGTTTCCAGTTATCTTGGGTAGAAAAGAGAACCGCCACTCGTTTTTGAAAACTGTACCTTTTTCCAAATCCCTTTAGTTGCTCTATTATTTTCTATTATTTTCACTCACTTTTATATTAAAATGAGAGGACTAGCATTTTTTTTCCAGCATTTACCAATGGATATTTTAGTAAAATTATCATGTAAGTTTGTTCATTGAATTTTGTGTTTACATGCTTTCAGACCAACTCATTTGGATTTACACATATGAGCATTACATTACTCTCTGAACTGAAATGTAATAAAAAGTAAGCATCAAATATTTAAAAGGAAAAGGGAGCAACTTCTTTGCTATAAAGCAAAGTACTGGGAATGACTCCAAAATTATAATATAAGCAGAAGTTAAATCACCAGTTAAAAAAAGTATTCTTAGGATTATCATTTTTATTAGCTGGAAGACAGAGAAATGTCTACACATACTACAAGTTAATGGAAGTTCCAGAAATTGTGTTTTCAAAATTTAGATTTATTTATTTATAGTTGGTCCTCCTTTGATACTGAATTGAATGACAGGCTTGAATGCTTTTTACATATACAGAAGTGTGAGACCATTTTGTGCTTTTACATCTTCTATTTAGGTTAGTGCTAAAAATAGAACTTTGGCCACAACTGTAGTACAGTAAACTGTAACTGTACATCTTTCAGCATCTTACTGTCTCTTTGTGCAGTGTAGCATATGTGACAGCCAAGTGAAAAGCATTTTAAGTGGCAATGCTACATTGCTGTATTAGAGACAAAGGCATTAGTGGCTTTACTGACTACAGGAAGCATTAGTTCACTGGGGTCATTAGTTTTCGGGGTCATGATGTGGCCATGGATTGTTGCAGTGTTTTTGTTTGCTTGTTTTGTCCATTATGTGCACAAAAGGCCTGTAAGATATTTGCGCATTTGGAGCATAGTGACCTCTCTGTGATTTTGCATTCAGTATTTAGGTTACATTGACAAAAATAGACACAAACATGGCAGTGGAGAATATTTCCTGGTAAACTGTAGTGACAGTGGGATCATTTTATGCTAGGTGGCATACATTTCAAGCGACAAAAGTAGATGCACTTTTTGACAGTGGCATGCAATCTGGGTTGAGCTGCTGCAGGCTAAGCATCAGTGGCTTATCACAGAAGTAAAGACCAGCCAAGTAAGTCCTCCATGCATCTCATTCTGATGGGAGCAGGCCTCATAACTTAACCAAATAGAAAGGTAAAGCATCATATCATTTTCTCCTGTCTGTACAGATAACAACCTGCCCAGATACAGCAGTCCTGTGCCCACTTTTTAAGAAGTCAAACGTGTAGGCAGATTTCTTGGCTACAGAAGTTACTCTTGGAGTCAGGCCAAGAAAATCCTTGAAACAGCAACAAAGGAAATTCAGCAATGGGAATTCAGTAGATTTCCCTCCTTCTGACCACTCCACTTATCTTTCCCAAAGAAGGATGCAACCTCAAAGTTCAACAAAAAGGACAGTGTGTCCAGGAAAGCCTACAGATGTTGCCTGGGCTGAAACTTTGCATGTCTGATGTCTGCCTTGGAGTACTATTTATAGAAGTAGTGGAGGGGAGGGAGAGTGACAGAAGGAGAAGCTTGTGACAAAGGCCTTGAGGGGATGTGAAGAGTAATGTGACTATATTTGGAGATGTTTAAAGGCAAAGGCAATGATGGGGAAGCCTGAATGAACTGGGCTGAGGGAGAGTGGATGTGAGTAGTACTTCTTGTATGAAAGCATAAGACAAGAAAACACCATTTGGATCAAGGCCAGTCCTTTCCTATATGAGCCAGCATTTGATCTTAAATCTTCATATTTAAAGATTTAGATTTTAATTGTAAAAATGCTCCTTTTATTTGCAAAATTCATTAGGTTGTGCCCAGTGTTCCAATTGGAAAGTTATTCCTTCAAGGCTTCGAAACCATCGTCTAACATCCTGTCAACAGTTATTTGCTATTAACTTGTAGACATCTGTTCTCGTGCCAGCAATGTCATTTTAGCATAAATAGTTATTTTTCCTCTTAAGGGTTGGCTTTCTTCGTAGTTTAGAAAGCAACCATATTTTTTTCCTAGGCTCTATTTGACTGGGCTAAACGTATCAACCTTTTTTAGTCTTTTTTTTCTAGGGTCATCTCTGCTCTTGTCTGATCATGCTATCATCCCTTCTCCGCATCTGCTCTTCCTTTGTGGAAGCATATTTCTTGCAAATTTGTTCCCTAGACTATGTATATTTCCATAGGGCCTTCTACACAGCAATAGTAATATTTCCTAGAATAGGGAATAGAAAATACATTGCCTGATCCTTCTTGAGACAGAAGTTACCTTCTCCATAGATGGAATATGTTGATTGATCTGTCAGGTAAATATTATCATAATACTTCTTTGATGGTAAAGTGAATGGGGAAAGGTTGTCTCCCAAGATGGTGTTTCTTGTGCCTAACTTTATCAGTCTAAACGTTTGATGATTGAACATTAGGAAGGCAAAGCCAGCTGCTGACAGCAACTCATCCTCTTTGTCTGAGTCGTTTTATCTCTTTTCACTTAGTTTAGACATAATCTGTAGACAGTGCTCAGACTAGATGCACAACTTTTAAAAGACTGAGGTTGGTGGGATGAATAGTGCCTTGTGGGAGTCTGCACTTCGGGTTCTTAGGTGTAATTCATTTCTGTGACGGGTGTCAAGTTGTTCCTGCAGTTAATAATGTTGTATGGTTGTCTTCAGCAAATATTATTTGATTTGCCCAACATCCTGTAACATCATTAAACTTTTCAGTGTTTTACTTCGGGCCCTGGGAGCCATCCCTGGGTTTCAGCTTGTACCGCCAGCCCTTGAGGACTCCCTCTCCACTGTCCTCTTCATAGGCTAATTCTGGCCCTGCTGGTCACTACAGAGCTATGCTGCTGGGGTTGGATCCAGTTCTATAGTTTGGTGTGTCTCAGTGTCTCTAGTTCTGCCCTTGCTACAGTTCTGTTGAATCTAGTTAGTCAGTCAAGACCATATGTGGGGTTCCTGTTATTGATCAAGCTCCCCAGTCCCTCATTGCATTACTGCATGATGGCAGCAACGTTTCCATCTCAAAAGAAGAATAAGAAACCAGTTGTCCATAGAATGTGTCCATATAAGTCTCATGTGCTTACTAAACAATAATAAGCTATTATTAACATCCATGACAATTATACTATGAGTAAAAATACCCTATTAAAAGCATTTAAAGCCACTGTCATTTAGTTTTCTTTGAATATTTTGATTGTATAGTCAGTTCTCCAGTGTCTGGAAGGCGGGACTTCCCAAGTAGCCAAATAGTCTAAGTATTGTGGAGTATCTTAGGCCATGCAGTTTGAGATGCTCATGACTGCATGAAGCCAGCTCACAGGACAACGCATTGGCTGGGCTGCTGCAGAGTTTGAGCTAAGACAGCTCTGCTCGATGCAAACTGGTGCTCCAGATCTCAGAAGCCATGTTAACTGAGAGCTACCTGCATGTAGCTGTATCCATGCAGAACCAAAATTTCTCAGCGCAGATTAAAGTTTGTTTTCCATATCAGTAACATTGTTCACTTCTAGATCATAAAGGCTCTGCATTACAGCTAAGGCTATGTTGAAGAACTTGCTCTGCCTCCTGGTTGCTCCTCATTAATGTGCATGTTTGTGCAGCATCCTTGCTTATTACTGGGAAAATCCCTTGCAGAAGGCAGTTCTGTAAAGTATCAGTGCATACACTGGAAATGTGCCCATATACAGAGATCTCTACTTGTAGAGGCTGAGTATTTAGTTTTGACATATGAGGGAATAGCTTTTGAAGACGTAAGGATGTTGTACAGGGAAACAGTATCAAATTGTGTTATGACTGAGGTAGTTGAGGGAAATCCAGAAAACGCACCTCTCAGTCAATTATCTTTGTAGCAGGATCATGCTTTTCATAGTGCAGAAATTATTTCTGATTCATTGGGATAAAAAAGACTGAGATGATGAAAGGAATTTTGGTTAAGTGTGACTTGATTTGGACTGTCTGAAGAAGTGTCAGAACTGATTAAAGAGGCAATCAGGCATTTGGGAATAAAGAGATTGGCAAGCCAAAAACTCAGAGACTTTATACAATCAGAGACATTTGGAGAATAAAAACAAATTTGACAAATACAGCAAGTAGAAAGTATATGTCGGAGAAAGAAGGTACATTAAGAAAAAATAAGAGGTTTTTAATTTTCAGTCTTCAAACAGTGTCTCTAAGGAGTATTGATTTATTTTTATTCTTTGGATTCTTTCTTGTCTGAAGGAATGATTTGTTTGTTCTAATTGGTTATTTCTTCTGTCCCTCCCTGGGCTCGTCTCAGCCTGATGGATGTTTTCCCTGACACCTTGTTAAATGAAAGCCATCTTTTCTTTCTTGTTCTGAAAGAGCTGCCTCCTCAAAGTAGAACACCTTTGTATGATTGGTCTGCAAAATCAAAGTTTATGATGTTCATTTAAGAAGCATGAGGCTCTTGGTTCCGAGAAGCGCTGTGCTGTTCCTTGTCCCTTGCCAATTCTTGTGTAGCAAGCAGAAGCTGAGCAAGGTAGTTTTACAGCTGAATGGGCTTAGCTGTTTCTTATTTGTATTGGGAATGTATTTTAAATAGCTGTTAGGCTTTGCTTTGTAGCTAGCAGTTATGTAGGGATTGGTGCAATATCCATGTTTCAAGCAGTTTCCATTGCATGATGTTACATTCACAGGGATGTGATCAGACCTACATTATTAGAGCATATAGCCTGATTTCAGACTTCTCCCTTTGTAAGATCCCACAAATCTCTGTGCAAGAGAGATTAGAGCAACTGGAGAGAGTCCAGAGAAGAGCCACTAAAGTTGGGACTGGAACATCTCTTCTATGAGGAAAGGCTAAGAGAGTGAGAACTCTTGTAGGCTGGAGAAGAGAAGGCTAGGAGGAGAGATCTCATTTATGGAAAATATCAGAAGACAGGGTGTAAGAAAGATGGAGCCAGGCTCTTTTCAGTGCTTCTTAGTGCCAAGGCAAGAGACAGTGGGCAGAAAGTGAAACACAGGAGTTTCCATTTGAACATCAGAAAGCACTTTTGTGTTGTGAGAGTGGCAGCACTGGCATGGGTTGGCCAGAGAGGTGGTGGGAGTTTCCTTCTTGGAGATGGTCAAAAGCTGCATGGATGCAATCCTGAGAAGGATGCTCTGGATGGCCCTGCCTGAGCAGGGGTTGGACCAGATGGACCCAGAAGTCCCTTCCAACCTCAACCACTCTGATTCTCTGATGCTCTTAATGGAGGACTGTGCTGGGTGTGCTCTACTCTACAGAGCTGTGTGATGATGAGGGAAAAATGCTGTGGCTTCTGTGTTAGAGTGTATCCTTGAGCGCCTTTTCTAATGGAAAAAAATAGTCTTGAGCAATTCCTTAGGAGAGAGTGTGGTGCTGTACCGCATTGACTTCTGTAAGAGACAATTTTTTTTTTCCTAAGTGGATGGAGATATAAAAAAAATACTTTTTTTTTTTTTTTTACAGAAAATAATAGAAGTTCAATTATGTTTGATCAGGGATACCTTCTCTGTGTTTCTCATTTTAATTCGACATATGAAAGACAGCAAGAGCTCAAGACATCTGCCATGCTGTTAAGACTAAAAGAACTATGGAATTTAAGGAGCTTTGTTCAGTAGAAAGTAGAAAATCTACGACTGCTGATAAACCATAGAAAAGGTGCTTCTTAGGGCAATTGATGAGTTGAGTATTCAGTGACCCAATCTTAAGATGGGACACTGATCTTACAAAGAGCACCAGAATGCTAAAGGTGCTGAAATGGAACTGATTTAAAATTTTGTGTAGTAAACACAGATGGCCTTTGCAATGTTGTAGACTGAGGTGTTTATTCTTTTAAAGGATTTCAGATTTGCAGCCAGAATCCCATTGTATTACTCGTTTTTCCACTATTCCTCACACCTCCAACCCCCTGAAAAGGGAAGTCTAGCCAAAGTTGTTCAAATGATCAAATTCTGCTCTATATATCAACCTGCTATTTATCTCCTGTAGGTTTAAATAATAAGAAAATTAATGATATTTCAGGGGTCATTAAAACGTGATGTTTTTAATATATCTTCTTCTGTTTATTCTATTTTCTTTTTTGTAGAACCCTATAGTGTCATGCAGGATGGCCTTTATCAATTCTATATTTTCTTCAAGAGGACCCTTCACATAATTAAACATTTTTTTTTTTTTTTTGGTTTGTTTTTGAGTTGAGCAGTCATGAAAAATCTGAGATAATTCAACTCTAAAAATATTGCTTGGAAGGAAACAAAGTGTAAAAGAAAATAATTTCCTCCCTTCCAATCAGAGAGGAGATTATTGCCATCTTCTCTAGCTTTTAAGAACTGGTGAAGTAAGATCACCCTTGTAAATGACTTATCTAATCTGAGTTGTCAGTTAAAATGGTTTTGGGGTTGTTGGTTTTGAATTGCTATTTGCACTTTCATCTTTGTTTGTTTTAATTGTATTATATATTTGTCAAAGGATTAGAATTAGTGAGTTCTTGTCTCCTCTTTTACAACATCCTGCTTCTCTACAAGGCATTCAATCTCTTTAATGCACCTCACCTTATTTGAAAAACTACAAGAAAAGTTAACTTGAGCTAATGCAGGACGTGGAAAGATGCCAGCTTGATCAGAGTCAGAGTGTGGGCGTAGAACAGAGGTATGCACTGAAGAATACTATATGAGTTCTTCATCTGGTGAAGCTTTTTACTATTGCAATTATATATTTCAGGAAAGAGCTTTTCTTCATTCAGGCTTTTCAAAGTGGAACCAGGTTATTTAGGATAAAATCGGGACTGAACTTTGGGGTCCTGAAGCTGTAAGCCCCCACTGTACCAATGGATAGTTCAAATCCAAGGATCTCTTCTGTTTTGTTTTTGTTGTCATCTAGGAAATGAGGCCAGTGTTCTTTAATGTAGGTGATGTAGGTTTTTGTAAAACTTAGGAAACAGCTGAAGTTGGAATTCAACTTAATTAAAAAAAAAAAAAAAAAAAGCATTGTTCCTCTACTGTAAAGGGCATTGCAGTGACAGAAAGACAGGTGATGGTTTCATGTTTCAGGAAAGAAAATTCTTGCTGGACACGAAGAAGAAATGGCCTCTTGTGTGAGAGGTGCAACCTGGGGACAGTCAGGTGGTTTTACTTCGATAGGCAACTAAACTCCACCATGTCTCTCTCAGTCTTCCTCCTTGAAGGAAGTGGGGAGAAAGTATGATAGAAAAGGGCTCAAGAGCTGAGAAAAGGACAGAGTTGTCACTCACTAATTACTGTTACGGGCGAAACAGACTCAGTGCATGGACATTAATGTAATTTTATTGCCTATTACTAACAGACAGCAGCAATGAGAAATAAAAAGCAAACTAAAAGCACCTTTCCCCTCCATCCACCCTCTTCAGCCTCTTCTTCCTGGCACAGAGGAACAGGGAATGGGGGCTGTGCTCAGTCCAGAACACTTTGTCATCTATTCCTTCATGACCACTCCTTGCTCCTGCTCCATGTGGATCCCTCCGTGGATGCCATCCTTCCCAAACTGATCCTTCCCCCAGGCTGCAGCTTCTCAGGCACTGTCTCCATCCGTCAGAGGTGGACTGCTCTACTGCAAGGCAACAAGAAGCCTAGATCTTACCTTTAGCTATGTATAATTGAGATATAATGGAGAAAATTTTAATTTTCTTCTCTCTCTGTATAAAATGAGGGGTTCCTACAATAAATCAACCGCATATGAAAAATGAGACAGATTACACAGTTGAATCAGCTGGTGGTCTTGTGCTCTCAGGGTTCTAGGATAACTGCAAGCAGAGGAGAGATGCTTCATGGTATAGTGTCAGTATTCAGTGAGAAGGTGTGGAAATGGCCTTCCTGCAGCTACTTGTTTGTGCTGTCTGTAGAACTGTGGCTCATGTGCTGCCTTTTGCTAGGAAATCCTGCGCTCTCCTTTACATATTCTTTCTGCTTGAGAATTCAGGGGTTCTGTTACTCTGTCTTGAGCCTGTTGGTAACTCTAGCACCCAAGCAAAGTTGATGGAAAGAGATTACAAACAATCATAACCTGCTTCACTGGAAAAACATAATAATGAATTTCATCAGAAAGCTGATAAACGCAAATGCCAGTTTTCATCTGTGATACATACCGAATAATTTCATCTTATATCTATGATTCTATGATTTAAAGGACTGTTACTGATACTCTTCTCACATTAGGGAAGGGTGCTGCTCAGTTGTTTAATGAGAAAACACTTACTTCAGGACTTGGACAACTTGAGTCATGGTTGCCATCTCATAAAAATCCAAAGCACTGAAAAAGGCAAAGACATTAAATTTCAAAAAATGTTTACGTGTCCTTATTTCCTCTTAAGTGATAGTGTAGAACAAATGTCAAGACAGAGCATAAATAGCAGAAGAAGTAAGTTAAAATAGCTTTATATTTGTATATATATATATATATTTCCTCTGAAAACACTGCCACACTTCATCTAATGTCTATTAAATAGATTGAATATAAATAAATTGCACTCGGGGAGTAAGGGATTTTGGAGTGCATTCTGGAAAATTTCCATATCTTTTAGCTATTTAAAATGCATTAAAATACCAAACAAGTGTATATTACAGTATCTCGTGATACATTATGTCTCTCTATACCAAGGGCTTCCAGCCATCTTTACAGAGGCAGCAGAAATGTGCTATTTATCAGTGGTGATGCTGTACAATCAGGCTGTTCCAAGTGTATGTTTGGCTGCTGCTAATGCACAAGTCTGGTTTGCTGGGATGATTTTCTGTGTAAAAGTGTTCTGTCTGAAAGACACACTTTTATAAATAGTTTTCTGTCTCTTAATGTAATGCATTTGTAATGTAATATTAATTCTTCTAAAAGGAATGTT
Source organism: Gallus gallus (assembly GCF_016699485.2). NCBI lineage: Eukaryota > Metazoa > Chordata > Aves > Galliformes > Phasianidae > Gallus > Gallus gallus. The sequence continues at coordinate 1,032,993 of NC_052544.1, forward strand.
TTCCAAAATACTTTCACAGAGAGAGACTGGACAGTAGTAATTCTCGTATATAACAGCACCTTGTGTTCAAGCTGAATTTGCTTCTAGTCCTACGCCTATATTGCTTGTATGGAGGATATTTTGCTCTAGCCAAAGTATCATGTGTCATCTGCGACCTCTGCAACAGATGGAAGGAGATTCAGAAATGCGAGAATGTGAGCAACTAATTACTTTTTATTAATATTAATTAAAACAATTTAAATGGTTAACTTGGATTTATGAACTTCCGTATTTACATCTCCCTCCATTAGTGAATGAATGAAAACATTTCAGGCTTTCAGGCTGTGCTCATACCACTGCTTGCTATGAAAGTGGTTTGGTGCTATTCATTATAAAACCCTCTGGCCTCTTAGAGTGGTGATATGCCCGAACCAAGGGTTGCCTGTTGAAGTTTAACTGAGCAGTTTGATCATTCCTCAGGCTGAGGGTGGTGAAGAATATTCATTTTGCCCACAATAAAAATGCAGCTAACCTTAAAAGGCTTGGGAAAGCATATTTGGGGAAAAAAAGACTTGATATTTGTTGTGAAGTAGTCTCTGTCATGTTAAATAGCTGTTGAGGTCTATTCATGTTGGCTGAGTTATAAGCTTTTGAGAAATGCTTGTTCTCTGAACTTGGTAGACTCTTGAAAGAGCTGGAAAGCTCTTTCCTTCAAGTCCTGCCAACACAGAACACTGTTCCAATGAAGAGCTGGCAGGACCTTCCCATAATAACAGTTGTATGACAGTGGCCCAGCTGGGAATGAAATCTGAGAACTGGAGCATTGAGAGCAAAGGAAAAATAACACCCATGCCAGGACAAGGATGCAGAGAAAGGAAAGATCCCTAATTTCCGTGCAGAAAGTGTAGAAATGCATTGCATAGAAGCAGACCAAGTGATCCCATGACCATACCCTGATGTCTTTTGAATATCTTGAGATATGGAGACACCAGAGCCTCTCTGGACAACCTTTGTTAGTGCTTAGTTCCCTGTGCAGTTATAAATAGATAAATAAATGTTTCTTTATTCACAGGCAGAATTTATCTTAGGAGGAAATTAGCTCGACTTCAGAGGTTTGTAAATCCTATAGGTCAGTTACTGCATAGTGGACATTCATCAATAGGAAGTGTGATGTTCCTTCTTGAAGAGATAGGCCACATGAAGCTTCCTATAGGGAACTGACTTTACAGTATCACTGAAAGCACATGGAAGGAGTATAAGGAACTAATAATAGAGAAACAAACATGTCAGAAGTGTCAAAGTTCAGAATTAAGAGCTTAACTAAGTAATTTGATTATGTAATACAATAATAATTAAACAAGTATCATGGTGCAATAAAATAGATAAACCATTTGGTAGCTCAGAAACCAAATAGCTCCTTCCTTTTGATATTTTTAGCTTGATTGCAGGTACTTTGTTTCCATCAAGACAGAAAACTATAAAGGTTTTTGTATTGCAACAGTACAAAACCGACACAGTAACCCACCAGTACTTGGCTGAGTCCTTAGTGTGAGTGGTTTTATGTTCTTGAATGAAGGACTGAAAAGGAGCTGAAAGTCTTTTAATGATAATGCAATGCCAAGATTACTTTGTGTTTATTCAGCAAGAAGTTAACTATGGTGTCAAGTTTTCAGGACTAAGTATCTTAAGAATGGGAACATTGACAGGGCTGTGCCTCCTTGTTTTTCCAAACCTTTATTTGGCTCTTTCTGCATTTGATACCACAGTGCCATTGCCTACTGTAGGAACAAGTAGACACGATATGGGGCTTCCGTCATTAAACTATACATATATATGTATATATTTCCATTATTTTGCATAATCTATCCAAAATGTGTAAAGCAAATCTGCATTAATATTCTAGAAGTAGATAGTTCTAAGCACCAGATATGGCCTAGCTTTTAAAAGAATATTTTATTATGTAAACCACTTTGAACTATTCAGTAAAGACCCTTGTGCTCAAGGAAGGAAATACTGAACTCTTCCTGAAGCTGAAACATAAGTAGTTTGGTGTCACTGACATTATAAGAATCCTGAAAAGAAGATGGCAAACAGATATACTTTGTGTACTTAAAAAACACTTTTCTTCCTTCAGCACCCATTACAAATAATAAATTATACATGTATATGTATAATTGTAATATAATAATAATAAATATAATATGTAACTTCTTCCTTGAGAATATCTGCATGTCCTCTGCAGTACTGCTGTAAGCTTTCCAGTTGCCACTTGAGCCCAGATACTGCTGACATTTTAAGAACCATTTAAGACACTTGCCAAAAATCATGAAGCCCTCGATCTAACAGTGAATAGAACCTGGTTCTCATGAATTTATGCTTTTATGGTACAATCAGCTGTTTCTGTTACTGTCTTAGAATCATAGAATAGAATCATAGAATATTTTTATTTGGAAGGGACACATAAAGGTCATCTAGTTCAGCTCCCTAGAAATTAACAGGGGCACATACAAATAGAGGAGGCTTCCCAGAGCCCATCCAGCCTGACCTTGAGTGTCTCCAGGGATGGGGCACCTCCTCTCTGGGCACCCTGTGCTCATGCTTCACCACCTTTATTGTGAAAAACTTCTTCCTTATTTCCAATCTAAATCTTTCCTCTTTTAGTTTGAAACCATTTCTCCTTGTCCTGTAACAACAGAACCTGGTAGGGTCTGTCCCCTGTCTTTCTTAGTTTCTTACTCTGGGCTTCTGATCATCATCTGCCCTCCACTTACCTGCATCTTCTCTTTCCTTTGCATCTCCTTCTAAGGTCTCAATCTCAGGTGTTCTTATTTGGTGTGTCAGAGGTGAGTTTGTTGCAACAGTGAATCTGAACAGAGCTATGTCAGCATTTCTGAAGTTTGCTATAGGCCCTGATCTGGGCAGCTGTGGTCAGCAACTTTCTGACATCTTCTTAATAACTTGATTGCTATTTCACCTAGACCTGTCAGCCCATACAACATCATGCTGTCAAGTTCTTGGCTAATTTTGTCTTGTACATTACAGTTCTTGTATTTTCTGTGGTCCATTTGCTACTGCCTTTTTCTCTTCTTTTTTGGATCTTTTGTCTCAGTATTTTGTCTCACCACCCTGGAACGTCTTTGGTGAAATACTTGAACTTCACATTTATCTTGTTTTCCTCATCAGTGTATTTCAAGGCTCCAGTTCTCCTCTCCATCTTCTTGACACCTAACCTCAGGTCATTTTGTTCATTCTTCATTCATTTGAATGAAATCTTACGTAGGGTGCTCTGCAGCAAATAACGCCCACTCTTCCTGTTAGTCCTTTTGTGCTTTCACTTGTGCACACACTTGTTCATATCTCAGTCATACTAATCTTAGTCATTTCTTTTAGTCAAATTTTTTGCATCCAGCATAAAATACAATTAATGGGGACAGGTAAATTCAGAAGGATCACAGAAAGGAAAAGCTCAGATTAGTTACAGGTAATGAACTCAAACTATTGATACAGTCTTTGTAAGAAATGATAAAGCAAAATTGTTGCTGGGCTTATGCACAGGATTATTGGCAGATGGTCTTTTGGCATGTTATCAGATACTACTTGCAAATGCCCAGTTAAAATCTAATTGATGTTCTGTTTTTATAACCTTATTAAGGGCAAAATATGATAGAGATTGTAAATGTGGAGAAGATGGCACAAAATGGCTGGAACATAGAATACAAGTGAAGAGGGGAAAAAAGAACCAACTTCTGCATGGCTATTCAGGGGAAAGATGGAAGCAAAGAAGGCGTGAGATCTCAGAGTGCTCCAGGATGCCAAAGAGAAACAAAAATGTAAAACAAAGGCATTGGCAGAGGGTATAAGCCAGGGTCAGAAGCTGTTCCTGGTTCTGCTGAATAAGAAAATCAATGGGTCTTATCCTGAGGTGAGATAATATCAGCAGAATCTGCAGTGAAAACATTGTGCTCATCGTAGATGTGGTTATGCGTTAAAAATAGCCCAAGCACAACACAGTTTAGGCAAATGTGCTGGGCTTTTTTTTTTTTTCTTTCTCCTTTTTTTCCTGATAGGATTTGAAGTAAAATCTTCTAAGCTCAGAAATGCCTGCTGAGAATTTAGCAAACAAAGATGAAATATTTTCCTGCCCTACTTTCCCTGCTCAGCCATTCCTTGGCAGACATGAAATACAGAAAGCTGTGGAACAGCAGCCATTGGATTACTGATCTCATAAAACTCCTCACAGAGTCAGTATGTTTTATGGGTCTGGTGCTGCAGTATGCTCCTGCCTCTTTTATGGCTCTCAGCTGCTGTGTGAAATAACTAAAGGGTTTATATTTTCTGTCAATGTACTGAAGGCCATAGCATGTCTATCAGAACTGCAAGCCAAGATCTGCAGCTCAGCCACAAGGCTGATGGGATGAAGGGTTATTAGTTACTTGGCCATGTTTCTGGGCAAAGTCTTTCCCATTGGCGCTAAAAGTTGGGTAGACTTCTGTGATGGAGTCTTTCCCTCATCATTTTATCACAGGGTGAAGTTACTTCCTTCTCACCATATGGTGAATTACCTTGAAAATGAGTAATGCTGGGGAAGCTGTGAAAGGTTGGAACCAAACATGCAGAACCAAAACATCCACATCATATGTGACTCTTATGTCAGAGCAGATATGTTAAATACTGCTTGTATACAGGCTGTGTTTGTTGTAAGGAGCTCTAGAAGCCCTGAGCGACACTTTGGTTTTCCTTCGGTTCTTCCATTCTGCAGCAAAGAAATGACTGATACCTAGCTGGTTCTTCCTGCTGCTGCCTGAAGGCAAGCTGTGGTGGCTGAGGCTCTGGCTGCAGAAAGTGTGGGGACTGTGTTTGAGTGCTATATCCAGGGTTAGAGGTGTTGATTTGCCCTACTTCAATGCTGTAGAAGGCATAACACTAATGATTTCTTTTCCTGGTTGATACAAGTTGCAGCTTGATAGGACTCTTAGTGGTTAACCTTGTTGTTTGTTCAGATAATGGGAAGGATCTGTGTCATCGTAGTGAAGAATAGATATGGGAGGGTCTGTGAGACTTTGTATTGAATAGATAGGGGAGATTCCTGAGACTTTGTATAGATGAGGAAGGTTTCATAAATCTCTGTATGGAACATGTATGTACCTCAGAGAAAGCCTCTGTGTTAGGCAACCCACACAACCAGTGCTGATATTGAAGAATGCCTACTTTCTAACGTTCCAGCTTGAGTCTTAGAGAGCTTCTTGATTGACTGGTTTATGGTAAAATGGTAAATTTGATACTGACTTGTTCTGACATCAAGAAAACAGCTATTACATGGATAATCCTAAAATGCAGCCCTGAAAAAGAAGGTCATTCCAACACTTTTAAATTCTGCTGAAGTATAATTTGTTCTATCAATTTTAATTTAATCTATTAATTAAATTGCTGATGTTTAGGGCAGCTCTGTAGTGCTCAACATGGTAGGATATGGAGTCTGATTTTAAATGGAGAGAATATGTCCTTCATCATTTCAGTGCTGCTTTACATGCTTAGCTTCAGGAGGAAGTTGTAGCTTGCTGCTGTGTAAGAACCTCGTGGAAGTCTGGAACAGATGATTGTAGCTTGGTGCTAAGTTCCATGTAGCTTTGGAGTGGAGGTGTGCCAGGGAGAGAGAAAGGACAGGCATGTCTCTCTCAGCTGCTCCAAGAAATCTGAGCAATGTGAAAAATGCTTAATTGTAACCATTAGATAATCCGTTTTCACATTGTGCACATTAGGCTTCTCAGGTCTTGGTCTGTTTGGAGTGGCTGCAGATGGCATGTTGAATGCATATTGGAATGCATTCCTGTACAGGGAATGAACACAAACCATTTAAGCCATGTTTAAGTTGTCAGGTTGGGACTGAAGTGGCATTTAGATCTGTTTGGTTAAGAAAATACACTTGGTATTTGCAGCCCAGTGGAACAAGTTAATGCATACTTCAACTAGTGTTGTATATATATGCATGTAAAATTTGTTTATTTCATTTTTCCTTATTTAACCAGGAGAAGGTCTGATATATTTTAGGTAACCTGAAGAAGTATTTATGATCGTTTAAGCAGACAAATAGAAGATGGTTGCAGTGAAAGTATCTTTGAATATCAAAAGCACGAGTCAACTGTTCTGTGCAAGTAGTGATCTTTCTACTCAGTAGTTAGCAAAGTAACCCTGCTGAGGGAGGGAGATCCTCATTATGGTATATTTTTGTGGGTGCGCTACTTTGTGTATCTGAATTCAGTATGATTACCCAGATATGAGGCTCAATAAATTGAACATCAGAAGTAAAGCTTAGGATATACTTTTATCTCTGGAATTTATCATTTCTAATTTGATATACTTCTGCAGAATAATGGAATTCATGAAGATGCTATTAGGAAATGCAACAAATCTGGAAAAGTCATTAGGTGAGCAGTAGGCCAAGAACTGAAAGTACAATTGAAGGAGATGGAATTGACATTTGAAAAAGCAAAATCTGATCTAGCACAAGATGTACAGTTTATAGTTAGTGCATTGACAGTCAATACTTCTAACATGCTCAAAGACAAACTTAGGTCATCATTAAAACAGTGTGAAAACCAACTTACTTGATTGCCATCTCATTTTCAGATCCAGTGAGGACATTTCAGGTTTTAGATGATTAACTAAGAGACTCTTAAGAATAAACAGGGGGCAGAAATAAATTTAATAGATATAACTCACTCTGTGTCTTTAAAGGAGTGAACACACAGCATTTAGCTACTCATATAGTCTTTTAAAATGCAAATTTGAACTCTTTTGCTAATAAATGAGAAGCACTAACAGGCTCTGAAGAAAGTGCTGTCAGTCTTTTTCAGCAGTGAATATGGTGACTGACAGTTCCTCATATTACTCCTTGCCTGTATTTTTTATTCTCACTCTCTATTTTTACACTTAGATCTCAATTTCCATTGGTTCAGTGCTGCTGTTTGGTGCTTAGCTTCCCACTTGATCTGAAATATGTAGACAGAAATGAAGGGAAAAGGAGACATCAGCATCCCTTATCAGCATTTTTTTGGAACGTTGTCAATTTCTCATATATCCAGAAGGACAAACATAAAAGTCTTAGGAAGCTGAGGAAGAAAAAGTAAGGGAAATCAACATAGAGAGAGGAGAATATTTTCTGGAAAGAGACAAGATTAGATGTCACTAGTAATTTGAAAAAGAAAACAGGACATATGGAACACATATTCAAGAAGGAGAATAGATAAATAGGAAAACACAGGAGAGAAGGATGGGTTTAAGTACCATTCTGTGAACATGAAGACAACACTGAGAGTTTTAGAACTGCCAGTACATCTTGGATGAGTTAGCAGAGCTAAGGAGTCAGCAGTAGAGACTTGAACTCAATGGTCATGTATAAAAAAAAGGATTTAAAACACTTGACTCCCATCCTTTAAATATTTATAAATGTTAATAATGATAATGATATGGAAGAAATTTGTTTATGGAGTAGAAGATGTCTTATAGCAGTGATGGCTTGAGATGAAAAATCATAGTATGTATGGAAAACTGACAAAGATGGTGGCAGTGATTGGAAAAAAATGTAGTATAGGTAAAGAAAAGCACTAACCAACTCTACAGTGGTGGAAATTATTCTGTCTACATCCAGGTTGTTAATGTCCTTCCATTTAGAATGGCACAGTATGTGACAGTTATTGTCAATAAGTTACTGGAAGGATTTGTAGTTATCAGAAGAAATATTGCAGATGACAAACAAGATGGGTCAGAGAGATAGCCATCCTTACATTTTAGACTACAAATCAGAAATAATTAACTGAAGACCTTGAGAAGCAAATAAATGCTTTTTTTTTTTTTTTTTTTTGTATACTTGTTGTATGTATTTTGTCTGTGGCTTGTCTAAATTCAGATTTACAACACAGATCAGATCCTTCTTCTCTGTACCCCAACTCACCACCACTTTTTCTTTACATGCAGTTTTCTGAAGTAGCTTCAAGTATGCTTCTGGAAAGAAATTGTGGCCTAAATACAAGCAGGATTTTTTTTGGGGGGGGGGGGGGTGGGGCTGTTTATCAGCCTTGGTTCCCATAACAGCAATGTTTTAAATAGTCTGTCTTCAGATGTCTGTTATACAAACAAACAAATAAACAATCAAAAAACCTTGCCAGTTATTCAAACCAATGGTGAAAAGTGGATTTATGAGGATATGATAGAACAGAGTAAATCCAGCTAAGCAGTTAGGCATAGTACCCATTCCAAAGAAAGGGGAGGCAAGTTGCATGTCAGATGATCACTTGTCAGCAAAGAATTCAAGTGCAGAATATGACTGGAACGATTGAGCAAAGAAGTTGGATGTAGAAACAAGAAGTTTACATTGTCTCAGGGAGACATTTTGCAGTGTGTTTAGGAAGAGGGGGAATCCCACTTCCTCAGAAAATCCCATACAGAGAACGAAGACCAGATATGGTTCAACTGGAGGGCTTTGTTTGAAGGGATGATTGGTGGCTCTGTTCTTGCTGCAGAACCTACTTGCTCATATTTTGGTATCTCTGAGATCATGTAGCTAAATGGAGACTGATGGAATCTCATTGAACCCTTTTCACTCCTGCCTTTATGTTGCCTAATCATCCTAGGTTCCATTTTCCTGATCAGATAGTACTTGAGACATGAGAAGTCTCCAGAAATATTATAAGGCCCTCTACATTGTCTCCTTCAGAGAAGATGTGCGTGTGGGTGGGGAACACAACTGAAGTGGGTGAGGTGCAGAAGAGTTCCCTAATCCCAAAGGAGCAAAGTGAAACGGGGTTGGACTGAAGAATTAGTGTGTATCCTTTCAGATTAACAAGATCGTCCCTTAGGTGTCCAGAGTACTCACGGGCTAGAAGAAAGAACCTCTCTGGAAAAACTGTCTGCAGGAGTCATTCCCTTACTGTTTATGGGCATTGTTTTCCCCTGTCGGTGATGTAATTAGCCCTGCGACTGATGGCTGTGCCTTTCCTCTTGACTTGATTTAATTCTAAGCAAAGCAGACAAATCATGGGCACCGCATGCAAGTGGGCACATACGGAGAAAATCTAAGGTTTTCTACAAAATGACATAGCTTACCTTCTTGTTAATGGCTAAACTGTGTGGATTCTCTAGACTTTGTTTTTTTGCACAGTGCTTTATCTGCAGGCAGGAATTGTGTGTGCCAAGAGCATTGTGTAGTTACTAAAGTAATCTCTTGTTGCTAAAGAGTACATGCTGAGGAAACTATGTGCAAAAATCTAGAGCCTGGTCCTCAGATCTGCAACTTCCTACAAGTTCAGAAAAGAGCTACATCACAACACTGGGTCATTGGATGTCACGTTTTAGGGATTTACCTTACAGAAGGTGAAATCATTTGCAAAGAAGCAAAATGTCTTTTCGGGTGTCAGAATTCCTTGCAGTTCTTCAGTTAACACAGTGTAAGGTTGCATGCTCCTATTTTCTGACATCTCTTTACTTTTGCTGTGTGGGAGATTCAGAAATAGCTAGAGGATGGAAGGAGTCTTCAGTGAATTAAAGAGAACAGGTATGCTGCAGCTCAAACAAATTTAGGTGATTCTAGTTATGCTGCTGTATGAAGTTGTTTCTGGTACAGGTATGATTTGAAATAGGTGAACTTCTAAGGCCCTCAGTAACTACAGAACTGTATTCATTTATAATTGTATCACTCCCAGGAGAAATATCTGTGCAGAAATATTTCTGTGGCATTGTGTTATGCTGCTACTAATTCTGGCATACCTATATATAGTAAGATTTCAAGAAAGGTTTGCATAGGAATGTGATGACTTTCTACATTGAAACAGTTATATTGCTGCAGATACATATCAATGTATTACTACCTTATGATATAACTTAATTTATTTCTGAAGATCTTGGTAAAATCAATGTGCTCTTTTCTACCCCCATATGTTTGTACTCACATCAGAGGACTGATACAATTTAGTTTAACCAAGCAAAGCATAGTGGTGTATTTTTTGTGTCAGTGAAGCCCAACAGGCATGAGTATGCAGATACTGCTTGCAGGTTGTATCCAATCACTTCAGGGGTTCTCAGAATTGTCAGCAAATGGATATTTGGCCTAGAGTGTTTTTTTTGCTGCAGGGACAGATTCTGATGTTCTTTCTTCTGTGAACTGTTCTGAAGTCCTGGAAACATTTTTATTTAGTGATTTTTAAGGTATTTCAGAATTTGGAGTTTTATGAAATTTCAAGAAGTTTCTGGAAAACAAAGCTCCAAGTTTCGAAGCCTGAGTACAGCTGAAACTGAAGTTTTATTTGTGTGTTTCCTTTTTTGTCTTTTGCTATACAAATCAATATAACTTCAGATCAAACCACGAGGTGTTTTCTCTATGGGAGTTTTTTTCCTGAATTAAAACCCAACATCTGCAGGACTGACTCAACATTCCCACTGAAGCTAGTGGGAATACCTAAAATTGTTGTGGCCATTGATGAATTTTATGTAGATTCAAAATAACTCAGGGAGCACTGAATCAGAATAGAAGAGGTTTCAGTATATCATTTAAAAGCTGTGTGGTCAACCTAAATGATGTAAAGCTAATATTTTCAGAAAGACTGTTACATTTGTACAATGCTAGTGTGTCTCAGCCAACCTACAGTATTAATCTGTTTTGATTTTATTCTTTCTGTAAGACTTACAAAAATCCCAGAGGCCAATTACAGTACTTATATTTTTGAAATCAGGAGAAAAATCTTGTAGGAACTTGACATTGAGATTTTGAAACATATTTGAAGGGAATTTATAGTTTTGTTATGTATGTGTTATCTTTGTTCAGTTTTACATTGTGCAATGCTTTACAAAACTTAAACTGTGCACAGTGCTAGCTGTTCACAAAGGGATAGGATCTCCAGAGGTGTTTAAGGAAAGAGTAGGTGTAGTACTGAAAGACATGGTTCAGTGGGCACTATTGGTGGTTGGCAGACAATTGAACTGGATGATCTTAGAGGTCTTTTCCAACCTTAATGATTCTATGGTTCTATGAGATGAGCGTAGCTGGCATGCAAATAGGTAGCATCCACCAGCTGTCACTTGGTGAGGTACACAGCTGGAAAGCACTAGAGGGGAACCTCAGTGTGTATCAGAAGTAAATCACTGGGGTCTAGGAGCAATGAGAAAGGGAAACTTGCTCACAGAGGTGGGTTTTGTCTTCCCGCTGCCTCTTACCATGGGCATTGTTCATTTTTGAGAAAATCCCTACCATTATACTCCTTAAACCAGGGCCTAAGATATTGCCTTTTACTCTGTCTTTTGGTGTGATGCATGTTTGTTAAGGGACTTTTACCTGTGTGCTTGGGAGATGTGGGGCAGAGGTGCTCCTTAGCCTGACTGGATGTGCCAATATTGGATTGTCTGGAAAACTGAGGGTGTGTCTGTTCTGTTTCATATGCTGACAGTGAGCTGTTTTGACACACAGCCACATAATCCACGTGTACTGCAGATTCAGAAATTTCAAAATGGAAAAAAAAAAACAACAAACCATCAACAAAAAAACACAACACCAATAAAGAAAATTTGGACTTCTAATCATTTAGTTAGTTTATTCCATCTGGCTATCAGGGCATTTTGTTCTGAATCTTTGAACTTTGTGATCTTGAGGGTGGATAGCTAGCCAAAAATTTGAAGCTTTTTTTTTTTCTTATTTTTTTTTTTAAGTGTTTGGCTCCTGTTTAGACCACTGGATGAAATGGGCAGATTTCCAGATATTCTAGGTACTTGGCTTCTCCATTTGCCCTTCTTGCTCTGCACAAACCTACATTTGTCCTCCTTAAAAAGATAGGAAGGATGTTTCCACCATGATATCTGTAGACCCTGGAGTGCTGGGCATATTAGAATAAATATGAAGACAAATATTTGGACTAGAAAAATGGCATTGGAAAGTAAGTTAACACATGAGTATTGAACATAAATAGGGTGATTCTACTCTTGATGTTATCTCTTCTAATGTTCCTCTCTGATAACAGTGGCTACAGTTACAAGCTGATAGACTGGTAATCCCAGCAGTGCTGAGTCAGAGTTAGGGCAGTTGTTCTTCAGGGTTTGTTCATCAGGTACATTATAGTAAAAACCTTTGGGATTCACAGTGTAAGCTTGTGCTCTCAAAAATCACTCTGCATTGGGGCAGATGCCAAGACCCACAAAAGGGCAATGAGAAAGATTTTAGCTGAAAACTGAGGTCCACTGTTGCATTTGATAGACCGGCCCCATCCAGGAAAGACTCACTAGTTATTCCAAAAGACCTTATGGGGTAAGCAATAGGAATCCTGCGCTGGGTAACAGGTACAATATGCACCCCTGGAGGATTATGTCCAGTGGTTTGTCTCCATAAATACATCAGTGTAGTGACTTAGGTTGTATGAATGGATACTTAAGTTTATTGCCTTGACTATGATTTGTGACACTGGGGTAAAAACTTACTGCAGCTGCAGCACCTTTTCCCCCCACTGCTGAGTTGGTTGAATTTCATCACTCCACTTTTTGTCAATCCTCCAACACGAGGGCAGAGGAAGCTGAAACAGTAACTGGAAAACAGCTCGTATTGTGCTTCTCCATCTTTTCTCCAGTCACACTCGATCACCTTGAGCCTGCGTTGATGGGAAGCCGAAGCCTACCTTAAATGCTCAGAACTCGTGGGTGTGACCTGCAGAATTCCTCCAGCCCGACAGCTGGCGGGGCTGCAGCAGGGGCGAAAGGAGGGCGAGGGGCCCCGCAGGGGTTGGGCAGAGGGACGGTGCTGCAGCGAAGATGAATCTCCGAGGGAGCAGAGGGGCAGGTCTTCGAGAAAGAGGTCGTCAAACCCACTGCAGCAGCACACAGACGGCACCAGGCTTGGCTGGAGGCCCGGTTTTTTTCGGCGCCCTGCGCTGATTTAACTCTCCCAGGCGGATGCATTTTAGCACTGCAGCAGCAGGTCCAGAAGTGCAGGCGGCTCGAGGCCCGCCCCGTGCACCCGAAGCTTCAGCAGCGAAGCCGGGGCGGAGGCGAGGGGCGGCGCGGCTGGGCACGGCCAGACCGCTCCCCTCCCTCCTCGGCGGCGGCTACCGGCAGCGAGGGACCCGGCGCTCCGAGGGGCGGCAACACGTGGGTGAGGCCGGGGCCGCGGGGGGGAGCGGGGCTCGGCCGCACGCCTTCCCCCGCAGGAACGGGCCCCGGGCCGGCGCGGCGGAGCGGAGCTGAGCGCGGCCCCGGGATAGGCGCGCGGCAGAGGGGCCGCTGTCCGCGACCGCGGTGCTGAACCGGAGCCCGCCCCTCCTTCCGCGGAGCCGCTGTTCTCGGCCGCGGTGCTGAACCGGAGCCAGCCGCGGCTTAGCGTCCTCCCCCGCCTCCGCCCGCGCGGCAGCTGGAGCAGGAGAAAGCGGATCCGGCGAGTCCCGGTCCCTCCTCCTTCCTCTGCCTTCTCCTCCTCTTCTTCCTCCCCGGAGCAGCCGGAGGGAGAGAGGTCGGAGCCGCCGCCTCGGGCAGCCGCCGAGCATGGGCCGGGCAGCCGGCGGCAGCCGGCGGCTGCTGCTCGCCGCTCGCATGAGGCGGCCGGGCGGCGGGGTGTGAGGCCGGGCCAGGGCCGGGCGAGGCGGCTCCGGCGGCTTCCCACCCCCGGCTATGGCGGCGGCGGCTCGGCGGAGCCGCGGCGGGGCGGTGGCGCTGGGCCTGCCGCTGCTGCTAGTGCTGGGGCTGAGCAGCGGGCGGACGGCGGGCGGGCCGCTCCGCTACTCGGTGCGGGAGGAGCTGCCGCACGGCGCCTTCGTGGGTAACGTGGCGAGCGACCTGGGCGTGGATCCGCGGCGACTGGCAGAGCGGGGAGCGCGGCTCACGTCGGGCAGTGGCCGGCAGTACCTGGAGCTGGAACTGGGCCGTGGGGCACTGCTGGTACGGGAGCGTATGGACCGAGAGGTGCTCTGTGAGCTGAGCCCCACCTGCTTCCTCAGCCTCGAGCTGGTCATCGAGCAGCCCATCGAGGTGCACAACGTGGAGGTGGAGGTGCTGGACATCAATGACAACGCACCTCGCTTTCCCCGCCAGGATTACCGGTTGGAGATCAGTGAGTCTGCCGTTCCCGGGGCCCGCTTCCACATTGAGAGTGCTCAGGACCCTGATGTGGGCACCAACTCTGTGCAGAGCTACCAGCTGAGCCCCAGCCACCACTTTGCCCTGGACCTTAAAGGCTTCCAGAGTGGCAGCAAGCTCCTGGAGCTTGTGCTGCAGCAGCCACTGGACCGGGAGCAGAGTGCCCTGCTGCAGCTAGTGCTCACTGCCGTGGACGGTGGGGATCCTCCCAGGTCCGGCACAGCTCAGATCTCTGTGCGAGTTGTGGATACCAATGACAACCCACCTGCCTTTGACCGCTCCACATACACCGTGAACCTGCTGGAGAACTCCCCCCCTGGCACGCTAGTTGTCAAACTCAATGCTTCAGACCCCGATGAGGGCTCCAATGGGGATGTGATCTATTCTTTTGGCAGCTATACCCCACAGAAGGTGAGGCAGCTCTTTCGTGTGGATCCACATTCAGGGGAGGTACGGGTTAATGGCACCTTGGATTATGAAGAAGCATCCTCTTATGAGATCTATGTGCAAGCCACTGATCAAGGCCCTGTCTCTATGGCTGGGCACTGCAAAGTACTGGTCAACATTGTGGATGCCAATGATAATGTTCCTGAGGTGGTCCTGACCTCCCTGTACAGCCCAGTGCCAGAGGATGCAAAGCCAGGAACTGTGGTGGCTTTGATGAGTGTCACAGACCAGGACTCAGGACTGAACAAGCAGGTGAGCCTGCGTATTCCCCCCGGCCTCCCCTTTATGCTCAACTCTTTCAAGAATTCCTACACCTTGATGACCCAAGGCAATCTGGACCGTGAGAAAGCAGCAGCCTACAACATCACAGTTACAGCTACTGACTCTGGGAGCCCCCCTCTCTACTCCCAGAAGGTGATCCATGTGGTCATCTCTGACATCAATGACAATCCTCCACTCTTCGAGGAACCTGTGTACTCAGTTTACATCCCTGAGAACAACCCCCTTGGAGTTTTGCTTTGCACTATCAAAGCCACTGACCCGGATGTTGCCGAAAATGCCTACATATCCTATTCTCTGTTGGATGGGGAGATTGAAGGGCTACCTGCCGCCTCCTTTGTTACCATTAAATCCGACAGCGGTGACATGTATGCTGTCAAATCCTTTGACTATGAGACACTAAGGGAGTTTCATGTTGTTGTCCAGGCTCAGGATGCTGGGATCCCATCACTGAGCAGCACTGTCACTGTCTACATCTATGTGGTAGACGTGAATGACCATGCTCCAGAGATTCTGTATCCTACCTCAACCAACACTTCAGCAGCCCTGGAGATGATCCCACGCTCAGCTCATGCTGGATATTTGGTAACCAAGATTATAGCCATTGATGGGGACTCAGGACAAAATGCCTGGTTGTTCTACTACATGGTGCAAACCTCAGATCCGGATTTGTTCAGGATAGAGCTCCATACTGGGGAGATTAGGACTACTCGGAAACTGAGGGAGGAGGGCACACCTACTTTCAACCTGACGGTGGAGGTGAGAGACAATGGAGAGCCACCGATGTCCTCATCAGTAGCCATCACTGTTGCTGTGGTGGACAGAGTTTCCAAAATCATCCCTGATACAAGAAGGCACATTAGAAGTCCGAGCAATTATTCAGAAATCACTCTTTATCTCATCATTGCTTTGTGCTCCATCTCCTTTGTTTTCCTTTTCACAATCATTGGGCTTACTGTTATCAAGTGCTACAGATACAGTCTGTACGGGGACTCCTGCTGTACAGGTTTTTGTGGGGTCAGAGAACGGTGCCCTGCTGAATTGTACAAGCAGGCCAACAATAACATCGATGCAAGGTTGCCTCATGGTTTAAAAGTGCAGCCCCATTTCATTGAAGTGCGGGGCAATGGGTCTCTCACTAAGACCTACTGCTATAAGGCTTGCTTAACTGCAGGATCGGGAAGTGACACTTTTATGTTTTACAATACTTGTGGGCCAACAGGAACGGTTCCCTCTGCAGTGGTGACTGAGAGGCATCTGACAGGACAGAGTGGGCAGAGTGCACAAAACCTGATCATACTTAAAAATGACTCCATTACTCCTAATGAGGTGAGACTACATTGATAAATGGTCAGCACAGTGCTCTGAGCAAATCTGTACTTAACAAGAGGTTCAAAATGGAAAACTCTGATTAAGTGTTTTTCCTTTGAGGCTCACTGACACACAGTGAGAAACGTGGTTCTAAAATATTTTAATATGTGCAATGCATTTTGTTTCTAGGTAAATACTGGGAGTTTCAGGGTCCATTTGGTAAGTTCACTATCTGTGTCTGTGAGATTCACTTCTTTTTTGCAGCATTTGCTATGTGGAGTTTTGCATCCTTCCCTTTTCTCTTACACATCTAAAATTGCCTGCTGTCATAGAGTGCTAAGGAATGACAGACACAGTCTTGAATCTTTAATGGTAAAACTAATTGCAGGGAACAAAAAATAAATAGATTAGCTTGGAAATCAATAGGTTACTTCATGGCAATTATAGATGTTTGCTACTTCACTGATTTTGATACCTAAGCAAAGTTGTTGGATTGAGATAACTACAAAAATATGCTTTGCTTACTGATTTGGGCATATTTTAGTTGTTTGAATGCTGCAAACCCTCCTTTGTAGCGTCTGTTCTACCCAGTGCTGCATCACTGACAACCCAGTGACATCTTTATAGAGAATTACAGCAAATTACCATTGTGGTGTTGCAGCGTGACAACTTCTGACCTGCTGGGCTGATATTGAAAATTGTATGACATCTATGGTTTAGCCAGTAATGTATTAACCTTTTCAGTATCACCCCACAGGGTAGCATTAATGGCTGATTCATGTTAGCATGCAGGTAGCCTGCAGTTAGCACGTAGTTTGCATGCTCTGCAGTTTATTTTGTTCAGAGATAGGAACTAAACCTGGAAACACTGGAGACATGAATTCTGGTTCACAATGAGAAAAAATTTGCAATTACTGTGTGTTGTTTGTACCCTAGGATTGTGTCAGTCATAGGATCTGTTTGTGCATTAATGTATAGTACATGTCTGGATATGGGGAAGCTAAGGGGGGAATTGTGGGGCGTTTGAAAGCAGCCTGACTTGTATGTTCTTGCTGGAGAAATGTAACTCATTTTGTTCTTTATACTTATCCACATATGAAGACATTAGCATCTTTTGCAACTGGTGTTGCAAAAGAGTGAAGATGCACAAATCTTAAGGACTAGCAAATCTTCTATAAAATTTCTTTCAGAGAATGATGATCACCCATTTAAAGCAAATCAGTTTATAATGTATGCAGTGTTTTTCTGTAATTCACAGTAATGTGGTGTAGGGGATGTATTTTTTCCTTCATTTCCTACACAGTTTTTGTACCTTAAAATCTTTCTGAGCATAATACAATCCTATAATCTGTTTGGTATTGGAGGGGAACGTGAGAGTGAAGTATTTCACAGAGTGAAATACACACTTTCAGTCTGGTTTTCCGGGAAAAAAAAAAAAAAGTAATAATTGAAAATGATTTCACTTCGGATGCAAGAGCAGCAGGGAATAAATTTAATTGACAGATTCTTGTCCCATTTTTAGGGAATCACTCCACTGAATGCAGTGAAGTAGCAAATTTTGAAAAGCAGGGCAGATGAGGCAAGGGCTGGACCTGGAGTATGGAAGTATGGGCATACATAGAACAAATGAGCAAAGGGCTGCCGGTGTGCATGTGTGACCCAGAAGAGGGGTTAATTAGTTCAGTAGTTCTGTGTGATGTAAATGGAGGTGAAATTTGACCAAAGCTACTTATCATAAGTTCTTTTCTTTGGTCTTCACTTCTTAAACTGCCCTGTGGTAATACATGTCATGAAGATGTCAGTGCCACATATAACGAGAAAATGGGTGAATGTGTTGGCATTCACTGATTAATTCCTAGCTAATTACATGCTATAAAATGATGTGTTTTCCTTGTTTCAACTTCAGCATATACACTGAGGATAGCCTCCATTGCTTAGTAATACCAAATCCTACTTTTGATGAACAATGACTTTTGTATGACTGTATCTTTGGAGGACTGTGCTCTTCCGTTAAGCTGAACTTCAAATTCAACTGTAAAGGCCCACACCTCCGCCTTTGAAGCACAGCAACAAGTATCATTGTCCTTGTGACAGTATACAGAATCTCTGATGTGTGTGTTGCTTTAGAAAATATCAACAGGTCTTTTTTCTCTCTCTCCTCCTCCTCCTCTTCCTTCCCCTCCCCTCTCTTTACATTTTTGGAAATAGATATTCTGGTAACTGTTGAATGATGGGGATGGGACCAGCTGGATGGGCTTTGTATGCATGCGTGTCATGTAGAGGGTTTCACAGTGTTGAATTTGACAACTGTTTTTCATAGTGAGATGAAAAATATTTCAGATGTGTTCAGAATTAACTTCAGTAATTTAGCCTCAGTAATGCTTGATGAGGCAAGATCTCAGTCCTTTGTGTACTTGCTAGTAAGTTCAAATATATTAGCAATTGCTCTTTGCTAAGTTGTGACTGAATCCACTGAGTCATTCCATGGATGCAGTAGAGGGGAAAATGCAGCGTATTAAGGAGAAGGTGGTGAGTTTTTTTTTACCTGTTGGTGCACTGGTGTCTGTGTGACTGTTCTGACTTCTATTGCCCATGTCATGATAGTGTAATGGGAGCTCATTTCTGCAAGGCAACCTCTGCTTCTGCATCCCCCCTGCTTGCTTGTGTGGTCTTTTTAGCTTTAGAAGAATATCTCAGACTAGGTGGGTTTAGTAAAGAAGAAACATACTAACGTAGCAGCACTGAAAACCTTACAAACAGGTATTGCTGGAAGAGTCTAGTGGTAAGATTCAGAGTTTGGGGTTAATGAGCATTGCTCTCTCATCAGCTAGATCACTACTACAGGGTAAGCAGGCAATGTGGGCATGAAGATTAAGGTGACAAGGTATTACAGCTTCAGCTTCAGCTGCTGGCAGTATGTGAGGTTATGAGCATCCTAGATTCCTGCCTTTTGGGAAGGGGTACGTGCAGGTGAGAAGGGGGTGCGTGAAGGGGAGATTTCGCTGCTGTGCACTGCTACAGTGATCTGTCATTTTCAGGGAAGGTTTCAGCATTTCAGTCTGGAGTCTCTTTCTTCAAATGCCTGCAGAGATGCTGAGTGATGTCTGAGCAGTGTCTGGTCCTTGGTTTTTCTTTTCATCTCTTCTGTCTTGTTATCTTGTGTGCAGTTAAACTCGTCTATCATCTTGTGTCTCATGACAACCTTTCCCTTTCAATGCAGAGATGAACAATCAGACCGACATATGTTTTGTCTGAAGTTTTCATTCCCAGAGGCACATTCCTAAAGATGAGTGGACAGCTTGGATCTTTGACAAAACTAGACAGGAGCACTTCCGATTGTAGATTTCCTTTTACCTTTGTGTGTGTATGTGTGTGTGTGTGTGTCACATGATGGTGACAAAGTACAGTGATGCTCATGGTGTCCTTAGATAACTTTGCATTGTGCTCTGTGCACACTTTTCAGAAAGCACAATGGCTACAAATCAGTGACGGTAAGACCCAGTGGTTCATTGGACTTTTACATTTCTTTGATTACACTTCTCTACTTCTGGCTTCCCCTCTGTGTTTTGTACTTCAAGGAAAGCCTGCCAAGCACAGGGTCAAAAAGCAAGCAACATTTGAACATATCTTGATACTGCTTTTAAGTGCTAGCATGTTTCAAAGTGTCTAAATCTAATAAAGCCACAGCATTGTCTGGAGCTATCTTACCAAGAGATTTCTCACAGAGGCTTTAAAGGTATTAATGGTGGAATATCTTACAGTCTCAGTTCAAGAACTTAATCCTTTAAGAAATTCTTCAGCCCCACTGACATTGCAAAGGTTAACTATAAATTTTGGTTCTCTTGTTCACGGGCTGTATCTGGACCCATTCTGCTAAGCAGGGACAGTGCTGTGTACTTCAGGGAAGTCAGACTCTTAGTTTGATGCATACTGCTGTGCCAGCAGAAATTTGCATCCAATATTAAACAGAGGAGTTTTCCTTCTCTTGGAACTCATTAAATATACTTTACAGAAGCACTTGCCTGTTCCTTTCACCTTTGTTTTCTCAGAGGTAAAAATGCATGTAAGCACTGACAGAAAGCAAATCTTTTGAAATTTTAGGCTGTTCTAGATTCCATTCTGATTTCTTGTGTGATGAACACATGTTCAGACTATAAATAGGCTGTTCTGTGCATCAAATTAATCTGAAGCATTTGCAGAAGGGAACCAGTAACAGAAGTCTCTGTTTTTCCACATCTGTCAGCATCGTCTCACAGGAAAATAAGTAGAGCTGCATGTGGTCAGAGGTTGTGAAAGGCCTTTTATTACTGCTTTGAAGCACATACATTTGATAAATATATCTTATGTCATGCTGTTGTGTGTTTGTGTGGAAATGGGAATGGAGTGGGATGCTTTTAGCAGTCTCATCAGCTGGTAGCTGTTTGTAAAATGTTTCATTCACACTTCTCTACCTCAAGCAGGCCCTGTTCTAACACCCGCTGAAATCACAGGGAGGTTTGATTTTCATGAATACGGGATCAGAACATCGACATTTTTCAGCAGTTCCTTCTATCCCAGAGATTAATTTACTGGGGTAAATCATCAGCCGAAAAAAAAGGACCAAGCCAAACTTTTGAAGCAATGTATTCTCAGTTAAATTTCTTCTCTGAGTAGCAATGAAATACTTAAATTAAACCATGCTGTGCAACTTAAGAACAAGTGCGTGAAATTTTACGTGAGCTTTTTTGCTGTTAGGGTGACTTCATTTATAATATAAATTTACTTCACCTATTGAACTTTCCAATAGGGTTGGTTGATCACACTGATGCCCATGGTTATGCAGAATGTAACCCTGGCACTTGGAAGAAGCAGGAGGAACAAACTGTTGGCATGAGGTGCTCACCTGGTGTGATGGCAAACACTGCTGTAGGCATCTGGATGGATCTTTGCTCACCTTACAACTCTGATGTTGTGTGCTGTTACTAAATGAGAAAAAGCAGGTGATGGGAGGAACAGGAAATGGTGCTTGGTTGTGTGGTTTCCCTCAGCTCAACTGATGTATGGTAGAAGTAGGACCACTAGCCTTCAAAAACCTCTGAGGGCAGGCTGAGATGATGTTACAGCTAGAAAAATGGACTTGTATGTGACAAACAATATCTTGTGACAAGCTGGGAGCTGAAGAAGACATGAAAGGAACAGTATTAATCTCCATCTGCATTGTGACTGCCAGGGGATTTACAGATGGGAAGCATTGGGACTATTTCAGATTTTGTGTTCCTCTTTGTGCTTCCTCTCTGTGCTCATGCTTTCTGGACAGCTGTACCCTGTCCTACTGGTGTTGACCTGTGACAGGGCTTTGCAGAGGAGCCTACAGACATCATTCAGCTTTCAGCAATGTGGCAATACAGTCTCCTGTCCCATGGGACTGCGTTGAAGATGCTGCTCCACTCTGAAATTGGTCATATCATGCCATGATGCAGTGACTGCTAACAGCACATTTCAATGAGGCAGGTTTCAGCTTGTGGTCTGGTAAAGGTGGGCTGTTCCTAACCAGAGCCATAGGCCAACCCAAGTGTGCAGACTGGGAATGCCTGGTGAGTGTATAAGGAAAGTGTTTGAAAGTCAGATGTGTCATGCTGGTTTTTGGTTGGAATAGAGTCTTCTTTGTATGTTGCTATCTTTTGGATTTGTGATGAAAATAGTGGGGCTTTTTCATCTTGGTTATGCTTTTTTTTTTTTTTCCTCCCACCCAAATGTATTAATCTATTTTGTTTTTCAAACAATGAGTTTTCTAACCTTCCTTTCCAATTCTCTTTTGCTATTCCACTGGGGGAGTGAGTAAGTGGCTGTGTGTGCATTTAAAGCACAGCACGAGCTGATTGCTTTTTCCATCTCCAGAGCGTATGTGCCTGACACAATTCCTCCTTCTGACTCTGGGACTATCACTGCATCCCTGCCTGAAGAGTAATAGCACATAGAGAAGTGACAGGGATTGGCTATAAGAAGCCACAGCATCTAGATTATAACCTTTGAAAATACCACAGTCATCTAATTGCTGATATTTCTCTCATTCTGACATCATGAGTCTTAGCCCATGGAATGAGACTTTCTAACTGATGCCTCTGAAACTTTGCACTGCAACAGACCATAAATTTTGTGGGGTTTTTGTTCTGTTTTGTTTTCAGCTGAGAGCTCCCTAGATCTTAGTGAGAAAACAAAAATCTATGTGCACTGAGCAAATCATGCTTTCCCTTTTTCTTACTCCTGCCCAACTCATGACAGACTTTTCCAGCTCTTTAATGTTACTTCATCTGTGTTTTGCTTGGAACAGTGGTAGCATTTATTCTCCTCACACTGCCTACAAGCTTGTGCAAATTTGTAACCTGCACATCTCCTCATCTGTGATAGAAGGACAGGGACTTCTCTGCTCCTCCTCCCCGGTCCAACAGTTCCCATTCTGCAAGAAAATCTCCAGCAGAGAAAAAGCCAAATCTTCTGGTGTTAGCACCCTTATACATTAAGAAAAATAAACTTGGGGAAGGGTCTGATTAGTGTATCTTCTGTCTTTCCTTTGTTGAGTATTCCTATATGGTTGACTTTACAGTTACCTTGACATCCCTGGGATTGGGGCCAAAATGGAATGAATCAGAAAATACTGGCAACATGCGTAATTGTCTCATTGTCAAGCCTCTTTCTGCTAAACTCAGCAGAACCTGAGCATGCCAGACAACTGGGGTCTAAATGGGAAGGAAATTGCTAGCACAGATGTTTAATGTGTGGTTGCAGATAGCAGCCTCCTCCCTTTTGTGTAATTCAGACCATAAAGGATACTGAGGATGCACATCATCCAAGAACATCTCACTCTTGAGTGAAGCTGGACTCAGGAAGTATAGTGATAGAATGATGGGGGAGGTTCTAATTGCACCATTTTTATTTGAATAAAGTCTATTGATCCAGGGAAAAGCATGTCCAAAACCTCAAGAGTAAAGGCAGAGCTGGCTGTAAATAATTAAGAGCATTCAACACTTTATTTTTTCTCTTCAAGTAATGGGGCCAAATTCATTTCTGATCTGACTCCAATAGCTTGAACAGAATTACACCATTACTGTCATTTATTATTTGTGTGTTTGGCACTGTATGAGACACACCAGGAGTGAGTACGGTCCATTATATTTCTGGACATAAGTTCTTTCTTTGGATTCAAGAACCTGATCACTGACTGCAATATCAGGTACAGACTAATGCTTTGAGAATCCTGAGAAATAACCTTGTCATGTTCTTAGGGCTGTATAGAAGTGCAGAATTTCAAGACCTCAGTTTGCTGTTGTCTACCATAACTGAAAATTCTTTTGATGCTCCTCTGACATTGCAAAGGCATTTTTGGAGCAAGTTTTTGTTCAACAGAGGATATCTTAGCTATCTTTTTATTAAGAAGCCACTCTGCAGCAAGTCAGCATACGCTGTTGGCCAAAGGGCATTGCTGTCTGCCTTCCCCTTCCTTCCCCTATGCCCCCTAATGAATATGGAGAATGTAGAAGTTCTTGATATTGTGAAAGAACATGTCTGCCTTTGATAAAAGACTTGCTGCAGTCTGCAAATCTGGTACCATCTAGTGCAGTCCTCTGCAGTATATTAAATGCCAACAGAAACTTCATGGCAGAGGAGCCCACGTGTCTGCTTCACAGGGGGCTCCATTTTATACGTCCTCAGGCAGATGCTATTTGGCTCAGCAGCTGAGCTTCCTTGGCTCATCAAGTAAAGCAGCAGAACGTATATTATGAATTTATGATCCCTTTCTTCCTATGCCCACAATGTTTATGAATATGTAAAATAACTGTCCACCAGTTTCCAGCATTATTCTCTTTCCACAGAGATCATCTCTAGCCAAAGGCCTTGGCATCCAAACAAGTTGTTTTGTTACAAAGATGATCTCTGTGTGTCCATTTGAAAGTTTAGATTCATAGAAGGACTGCAGAATTCTGAACGTTCACAAAAACCAAGGATTGCCATGCAGACTGTTGGACACCAACCCCAAAATGAGGCAGGTGTACATGCTTTTCCACACATTTAGTGTACACTAACCATGTTTTTCTGGACTTTTGTTTCTACAGCCAAAACACCCCAATCCTGACTGGCGCTACTCCGCGTCCCTAAGGGCGGGAATGCAAAGGTAGGTTTTGTGCTGCCCCAGGCACAGGGCGTTCTGTCCTTAGCCTCTCTGACAAAGACCAACCTGTCCCCCTTCTCTGATGCCTCAGACTGATGGTATCTGTAAGCTGAGATGGAAAGAAGATTCTGCTACTGTCACTTTCAATCTCTAAGTATGACAAATTTGGTCTGACTGCATCTTTTGCTATTCCTGTACTACCATAAATCTCTGCTTTTGTCATGTTTCCCCTCTGCTTTTTTTATGTTGACTGGCAGGGTATTAGATGCTCCAATTATTGAATTATTTAACTGCAATTATACACTTTTCATTTTCCTTCAAGCTCCCTCATATCATCAATGCTGATAGGTTTCAATAGATCATATGGCATCGATGCATTTTCTATCTTGCTGTCTTTTGTTGCCATAGAAGTATGCTACTCCTGCAGCCAGTCAGAAAGCCACATGGTACAATCAAGGTGCTAAACACAGTTTAAAGGATGTTCTAAAGATATATATGGCAACCGTTGAGTCACGGCCTGAACCACTGGTTGAGCACCTGGGGAAAGGACCTGGTCAGTCCTGGGAACACCGATGAAGGCAATTCATCTGTGTGACTGGAAGGGGTGGAGCCTGGCTGCACCTCTCCTAGACCTCATTTGAGGGCTGACCCCTACTGGGGAAGGATCTCTTTCTGGAGATCTCTCCTTGGTGAAGCTTTCCCCTGTGAACCTAGAATCTTTTGATGTGGGTGAGCAATCTTCTTCCCTTACAACACCTCTCTACTGTGTCAGTACTTTTGTCATCACACCTTTGTTGTAATGCCTTTCCATTGTATTGGTCTGTCCAATTGCTACAAGATATGAGGCAGTTTTCATAATAAGGCAGAGTGAGGCTGCCTCCAAATCTCTTCCAACTGAAAATCTTCTGCATGAAATTGTCAGTGGTCTGTGCTGTAATTTACTACCCAGCACATCTGGAAGGAATTATAATAAAGCTTTTTTTTATAGAGCCTAGGTGAAGTAATATCTTTGCTCGCCTTTCTGGAGCAGAGTAGAAAACTTGTCTTATATTCAGGTGCAACATGATTAATGACACTGCCGTGCAGGTTTAGATGGAATGGTAAGGCTGTGGTAATTCCTAATGCTACTGTGCAGAAGTTCATGCTTTTTTCCAAAACTGTTCATACAGTGGGGCCACAGCCATCACTTTTTATCAGTTATCCTTGGTCTCATGGTCTTCTTAAGGTAAAAATCAGAAGTTCAGATTCAGAATGTCCATCTCTGGGACTTTCAAGGTATCATGTTGGTCAGGACACAGTTAAATGCCCTGAATCCAAATTCTTTTCCATGTAGAGTTCAGGATTTTGTCTGAGGTTACTTAAAGGAAAAATGAGAATGCCGAGCTCATTTAAAGCAATTTGTCCCACATGTGGAGGAGTTAATGAAGCCTTTCTGAGGCTTGTTCCTCTGTTCTCTCCTATCAGCAGCCCCAGTCCTTCCCTGAAATCTGTGGACAGATCTGTGTGACCTCTCCAGCTAAGGATTTTCATAAAATGCTGTTTTATTTATAAAACATGTAGAAATTTGATATCCATATGACCTTTGGCATTTGTTACATTTAATTGAAAATGCCCATTAAGTTCTGTTGGAAGTGTGGAGGGGGGCTGAGGGGCAGATGAGCAGAGACAGGGTCACAGTCACAGCATCCTGTTTTTCTAATGAGTGGCACACAAATAAGGGTACAGTTTTGCATTCAGTGCAGCAGATTTTTTTTCATTTTCTTCCATACAAGATGTTGGTTAATATACAGCAGTGATACTTTCTCAGCCAAGTGCTTGCCATGTGCCATCACATTTGATGTGATGCAGTTTCTGCATTTTAGGTGTGTTTCTAAATTGTTCACTGGAGTAGTGTATTTACAGAGGCTCAGTGCTAATTCAGCCAACCTTTTATTATTTGCTTTAGTGTTAATACATCTTAACAGCAAGAATGTGTCTAAACTTCCTTGTCAGCAACTTCTGGTCAATGAAAGCAAAGCATTCTGGAGTTATGTTTGTTTTATAAATTCTATCACAACTATGTTTTAGTAAATAATCAAAGATTGTTTGTAGCAAGTCAGAATAGCTGGTTCTACAGTGTTCCAGCAGGAATTTGTTAGCTTGATGCAGTACGACAGCAGTGCTTGAATGGTGACTAGCTGGTACCTTAGAAGAGTAGCAAGGGGAATATTATGAAGCCAGAGGATAACTGTATAATCTAACCATGCTATGTGCTTGTTCAGTGCTGTGCATATGGAGGAGGCAGGGATCTTACGTGGAGGACCAGGAGGGCCTGACCAGCAGTGGCCAACAGTCTCCAGTGCTACTCCAGGTAAGGGTGTGAAGTATCTGTGAATATACGTAAGGAACAGTTTGAATGTACCCTTCATTTCCTGCCTGTTTTCACTGACTAGTGCGTGGTGATGGAAACTAAATTATAACTTTATTGTCAAAATAAATGGCCAAAAATGCTTGTTTGGATATAAGTTCTTTTATTCAGCCATTGAGTGATAACTTCAGAGCAGTCAATAAGAACTGGCAAAATGTCCATAGTGCGTTAAGAAAAAAAAAAAAAATCATCTATATCATTTGCAGTGCAGGCAATAAACTATCCTTATTTTCTGTGTCACCACAGCGATAATATAGAGATGTGGTTGACTAGAGCAGTCAGTAACTGGTGTAATCAGTGCTTTCAGTCATATTCAAAATAAGCTGTCAGCTTAGGGGGTGCCCCATATAGGGTCAGAAGCCTTTTATGACAGCTCTGCAAGCACTGTGAATCCTCCAGATGTTCCAATGAGGAATTATGCTTTCCATCACAGAGCTAGATCAAGTGACCAGATGTGGGGTCTCCAGCAGAAAATATATCAGTTGTTTTTTCTTGTTACTTTTCAATGCAAAACTTTCTATTAGCTTGTGTGAGTTTCACCTCGACTAAGGAGCAACTTTGGGATTTACATTCACAGATAAAACATACCCATGGATTAATGTTGTGCAGCAAACCTGTATGTCTATTACAGAAGGCAGTCTGCAAAAACAGATTTCAAAACGAGATACAATAGGCTCCTTGGCTTTAATTACCTGGTAATCCTGTGCTCTTCCTTCAGCTGCAGGCTTTGGAGGAAGACACAGCTTGTGCATGTTTTGCAGGCACATAACTCTTGACAGTGTATTTGAAAATGTCACCACAAGTACACTGTAACCTTTCCAGAGGGTTTCCTCAGGCTCTCAGCTATGCTGCTCATCCTTCACTGAGCACTTAGCACGTTACCTTATTCCAAGCTCAGTATGGATGCAAAAATCCACTCAGATGTTTGCTTTCTGGTAATGCAGACTTCTAACTTACATTTTCTGAACAGAAATGCAGAATTAGGGTGATCCCCAGACATCTGGGGATGTCTGTTGGCATTTGGGTCCCAGAACGCTGTTTCACTAACTGGACTCCCCCCTGCTATTCTTCTGGGGTCATATCATTTTAGACTCATTTGAGCAATCTGAATGTCTCTTGGTCTCAGGAGCAGCACTAGCCCTTGGCTCCTTTCCCTTCATCACCACATAACGAGACACTTTTGCAGTAAACACACATGGGTCACGCACTGCTGTGTACAAGTTGGTGGCTGTGAGGAATGAACCAAGCTGTAAGACTAGCAAGGGGAGAAGCTGGAAGGCGTCTCTATGGGACTGGGTCACTGGAGAAATGCCAGTCCAACAGCCAAGGCTGTTTGGCCTTTGGACTGGCATCATCCATCATTGTTTTTGTGTATTTTATTTCTAAGTAATATGTCCAAAGAAGTTGTGAGGAATATCCCCTGCCTCAGGGAATATTTCTGCCACACAGAGAAGACTTGACAAATTAAAATGGTGATATGGAACATCCATGTAAGTTGCAGCTGCTTTTCAAACCAGTTTTTGTGAATCAGGTTCCTTGTAAAATACCTCATTTTCCTGCACAATAAAGACTCTCTTTTTTTTTTTTTTTTTTTGTTTGTTTGTTTGTTTTTTTTGTCTTTTCCCAAGGGTCTGTTGACCCTGACATAACACTATTAGTCCTCTTGTAGTAGATTTCAGATAGTATTATTCTCCACTCTTTGCGAGCAAAAGCTACCAGTGACAGCAAACAGTTGACAGGAAAACTGCAGGTTTAATGAAAATTAAGTTATCCTGAGTACATTATTAAGCATCACATTTTCAGCAGATTAAGTTTGAGACTTGCAATATTTTTTACCAAGTTAACATTCACAACTGATGCAGAGAAGCAACTCATTATGGTATATTACAGATGATTGAGCCAACAAATGCATTTGCTCCTGAAACATCATCTGCATATGAGTGGAGTACACCTGTGTCTGGATAAGCTGCTAGATGAGCTCTTGGCTATCTCCATTATCGTCAGCATATTATGGCAGCTTCAAGTCTTGACTTCTGATTACTATAAACCACTTCCTAACCTGTTCTGTGCAGGCATGCTCCATGCAGTGGTTTTAGTCAATAGATTAATCCCAATCAGTTTGTCACTAACCCATTCATTCAATTAAATAATCCACAATAGTAATGGATAAGATGCATTATGGAGACAGATTCAGAAAGGAAATCAATGAGAGCATTTGAAGGTGATGTCATAGGAATGCTTTAAGAAGAATGAACATGACAAGTGCTAAATCACTAAAGCATTAATTCCTAATGCATTGCTGCGCTCAAACATCACATGATCTTTCATCAAATCTATGTTGTCCAAGCAAAACCTGCTCCTCATTTGCACTGACAGTACTTTTACTGACTTTATGGCATATTTCACCCATACAAGGAACAGCAAATCTTGATTTGGTACATTTTAATTGCCTACATTTTCTTATGCACCAATCCAATAGTTTGTAGGTTTGTGGTCAGGATCCTTCCAGATGAGGTAGGATGAGAAGGCTCCAACTCCCCCCGGGTGGAGGATAGTGCTGGGCTTAGCTCCCTGCAGCATCTCATTTGTCCTCCATATGCCACACAGCGAGCCTGGGAATTGCAGACAAGTTTCAGGTTTCTGTTCCATGCTCTGAATCCTTCAATTGATTTGGCAGTTGGATCACTCTTCCTGCAGGCAGTCACTAATCAGAGTGAATTTCATTTTCTGGGTGTCTAACCCAGAATAACTGGAGCCTGGTTTCTGAAAATGGTGGAAGCTTGTAATCAAAGAGGGGAACTGGAACTTTGTTCTCAAGATATAATACTGCAGATGTCTAAGGAAGTCAGACCTATTCATAATCAGAGCTCAGACTTGCTGGGCATTAGACAAATCTGTGTGTACTTCCCCGTGCTCCAGATTCTATTATATAAAATAGAACTGGTAATGTGAGTTGCTTCACAAACAGCACTCTAAAGATGCATTCTCAGCACACATCGGGCTCAGGAGAATTATAAGGTTTTGCAATGAAAAACAACTGTGAGGAATTTAAAATCCTCTGTTCAAAGAGGGCTTTGTGTATGTACAGTAAATAAGGCACAGGGCTACACACTGCACATGTAGGGTGAAAAAAAAGGAATTCAGAGAATAGTGTGAGTAAAATACAAAAAGGCTTCATGGGAGAAAGGAAAGGAGAAGGAAAAGGAGAACATCTGAAATTTGTAGAATGGAGCTGAATGGAAGTTACAAGCAATCTGGGTCTTACTGGAATCTCTGAAGTCCATGGCAAACTGCCCACTGACTTCAAGGAAGCTAGGATTTTAGTGTCTGTCATTAGGAGCATGTGCAAAGGGCTGAATTAAGTGACATAAGCAAAAGAATGCTTAAGATGTCCTAATTTGTGTGCTTCTGATTTGACAGTGGCAACATTCTTCAAATGGCTGTCATTTTTGTTTCGTTTCCCCAGGTAATAAGCTAGAGGGATGGTAGCCTCATTTCTTAAAGCACTCTTAAAAAGAAAAAGCTGTTATTGAGTGAGAATCTATGACTTCAACATGGGCAGTCTTCCGTGCTTGGCACTCATGATGCATACGTTTATCCCTTGAAATGTCCAAGTGTCCAGTTCCCTGAGAGAAATGATGAGGAAGGTGGGACAGGTTGGCTGTGGGTTTTGCAGCAACTTTGTAAGTACTGTAACCAAGAAAATCAAAGTTCAGGTCTGGTTCTGGAGAGTACTGTATACTACGTTTATACATATACATATATATGTATGTATGTGTGCATGTATACATATTGCTCCTTGTGTCCCATCACTGCAAACCTCACTCTTTCAACATTTGTCCACTGCAGTTTCTCTCTCACAGTTTTCCTCTCTCTGTTTCTCGAAACATCTCCTGATGTTCCTTGCCTCCTGCCTGGCTCTATTTCTACTTCTTCCATGCTCAATAGGGATCTTCTGTGCCCATGTACTTCAGACTGTGCTGAGAGACTCTGCACTCTTAGGTTTTGTGCTGGGAGCCGTAGTTGCTCTGGAACAGATTTCTGTTTCTCCCAGAGGGTTGTTCATGCTCCAGCCAGCTGGAATGCAGCCGAAATCCATGGATGGAGCATGCACTGTAGAGTAAGTGATGAACACTTGCAATTAAATGAGAAGCAGTTATAAATATGGCAAAAAAGCAAAATGATCTGACTGGTAAAGTTAGACTTCCTACTAAGTTTTGTACTGCTGGTTTAGGGTGGAGAATAGTGCTGTAGAGCGAGTGACTGCAGGAAATGTGTTAGAGGGAAAGTGGATGCTTTGGTGGATTCTTAGAAATAATGGCCAAGAACAGAGTGAATACCTTGATGGGAGGAGGAAATACTACATCCCTCTAGTGTAAGCCGTGGCATACATGATTCTGTGTGTTGCAGTTTAACTGACATGCCAAGGGAATGAATTCCAGTTGAAGGAGAATATTCTTTCTGAAGAAACACTATGGGAAGGGCTGGGACAAGTGTAGGGGCAGTGTTGTAGATAGGGGAGGTCTGAGAAAGGTAAGGGCATGGACTAGGAGGAAATAACTGAAGAAAAATGAGAGTAGGAAGGCAAGTGAAGAGAATCCAGGGAAGGAAAAAAATGGAAAAGGATGCTAGAAATTTTGGAGGGGCAGATAGCGTTGAGAATTGGACAAGGCGGACTCTTTAGTGAGTACTGAGAATAGGTGACTGGAAAGAAGAATGGTGAACTGAGATTGGGTAAAATAGGTTCTGGTGAAGGAGGCAGAAAGCTATGCTTTCTGAACAGAGGTTCATTCTTCTTTTCATGGAATATTTACTTGATCTCTCTGCATCTTAACATCACTGCTTTAACACTGCTCTTGAAATTCAGCAGGCATAACACTTCAGTAAAAGCTCACAGGGGGCCATGATGCTGTTGCAATGCTCTTGGCTTCTGAAGTATTTTACTGAAAACTTCAGTTTAAGGAAAAATAGCCTAATAACAACTCTGACTCCTCTGAGAACTCAGCTGTAACATATTTCATATGATATAGCTTTACATTGTGGTTTCAAGTGGAGAGCAATTTCTTTCTAAATGCCAATGAGTTTCTGTTCCTTGTCTTTGAATGACCTTCCTTACTACAGAAAAAGGGACTAATCAACCTCTTCAACCAGTTAAGTCACTGCTAAGTATGTACAGGGGCTGAAAGCGTTGCTTCTTAGAAACTGCTAAAGGTTAACTGACGAGTAACAGCTCAGGATATCGGTCTGGCTTATCTTTGGTGGCTCGTTGATTAAAGCTATAAAAGATAATAACTGATGAGCAACCCAGAGTACATAACTGGGATCTAGATTTGTTGCAAAATGTTGCAGCTGTTTAAAATAGAAGAAGCTAGAAGATGCATCTGTGCACAACTCTATCCTATACAATAACCAATTTCCCTTGGAATTTTGTAATTGCAAGTTTGAAATATAGAAATACCTACTTATCAAAATGCAAGCTTTAAGAACCTGACCTTTGTTGTCCAAGGAACTCTATGCTGCATGTAGTATTTTTAAAGGGGAAAATGGGCAGATCCATAAATTTGCCTTCAAATCAGTGATTTAATAAATGTCCAAAATGAAAGTCATAGGAAGTTAAAGTAGTTCCTAAGCCTACATTGTGAAGTGTGATAGCAGTCTGATTCACAGCCTATTATAATCAAGGAAAAATCATCCACATAAATCATACTAAAATCATTCTTAAGCAATTGCAATATCTCCACCAACTCAGTAGAGTCCAGGAAACTGTGCCAGCTCTTTCATGTAGATGTGGAGCAGTGAGGCTATACTGAAATAGAAATAATCTGCTAGGACTATGTAAGGCTAAATCCCTTTCTTTTATCCCATGCCAATGACCTTGCTTGTTGGATTCTCAAATCAGTTTCACCCATTTGCTGAGACCTTCAAGGTGATGCGTGCTCATCAGTTTTGTCCCAGCTCCCAGTACAGTTTATTCCCAGGACAGATCCCATGTGCTCTGTTTTCTCCATTTTCCTTAATTACCTAATTTGCCAAAGGTGTGTATCCTGTTCCCGATTTCTCTTCAACACTTTTAACTACTCACTCTGGGGTCTTCCCACTCATCTCCCCACTGGCTGTTGTTATTTTAGCCACTTGCATTTCAGCAGTGGCTAATTCAGCTTGGCTACACATGACCTTTACAACATTTTGCAGCAAAATAAGATTTTCCTTTGGTAAATACTTCTCATTTCTGGTAGCCCGATGGGAGCTGAGGATTGAAGAAGTTGCTTGGTCTGATGAAAATGTTTTGAAATCAGATAAATTTTGTAAAAGAATACATCAGAAGAATGTCAATTTATGTGTGATAGATGCTACTTGACATTTGGCTTATTTTTAAAAAGCTGGTGACTATCCAGATGAGGAATATGTGCTTGCATCCTGTGAAGCAGACCCTTGAAGCAGCACTTTGGGCTTTCACTATCTGTAGCCAGGAGTAGGTAGATGGATGTGTTAGTTCAGATATCTGTTCAGCTGAGTGGGCAAAAGGGAAAGGCACTGTATTATACAAAAATTGCAGTCAGTTTAACATGGCTAATGTGAAGCTTGCTTTCTGTGATTTTATTCTTCTCTTAGCTCCAAGAAAAACATGACTGACCTGAAATTGCATATGTGATCTTTATCACAGGGTCTGTTACTTTTCAATGTGGGGTAAATTGGTTGATCAGGTGAGAGATTTTTCTACTGTCCTTGAAGACATAGCATAAGAAAAAAAGGATTCATCAGACTTTGAAAATAGCTAATGTTGGAAACTTCAAAGAAGTGTGACAAGAATTACATATTTGACAAGGAACTGACATGAAAAGTAATGTCTTTGAAAGAATTGATGCCTTCATAAAGTGAATTATTCTTGATTTCACCTGCTGCAAAGATTTATGAGGGAGTAATTAACCTTTCTTAGTAGCCCCAGGTTATGAAGAATAGGTGTGTGCATCTTGCCATTTAGACAAGTCCCTGCACACACACAGCCTTTCCATTTAGCTCAGGACTGTGGTTCCAGGCTGAAACCAGTTGTTGTGTTTCCCAAACTGGAGATGACCATTTCCAATGTTTGATCTCTGCATGGGATGATTGGTCCAGACCAGATTTCTTAAAGGTTCGTGTAAGACTTACAGCTCCAGCTGAGAAACTAATAATGCAGGATTTCTACAAAATTTATAGAGCCTAAATAAAATACAGTAACAGAAGCAAGAAGCTGATAGTTGTCTATATTTGTAAACAGCGGAGAAAAGCGGCTGCAGCTCAGGTCTGCCATTTGAAGGAGTGATGAAGTAAGAGATTTTACCCGAGATGCTCTAGGGAGTGATAGCTGGAAGCTCGCCACATGTCACAGTGTCTGTAAGAAGGCAGCCAGCCTGGGAGCTGCTTTTAGGCTTGGGATGTTGAATACCAGAAAGCAGGGAGCTGGTGTTGAGGGCTTCAGGGCCAGTGAGAAGGAAAGTCCCTAGATTCACAGGGTGGAGATACAGGGCTCGGTTCAAAGTCTGTGGTTTTCATGGGCAGAAGTATCAGCATGAAAGTTATAGTATATACAGCATGTCTAGAACTTCTGGGAACCATCACACAGTGCAAACAATCCAACTGGTGTCTCCAAGAGGCATCAGGCACACAACCAAGCAGATTCAGAACTGGCATTCAGTACACGCTCACTCTGCTAATGGTAAAGGGCTTGGCTCCACTAGCATTGCCAAATAGAGTCCAGCTGGTCATAATTTTTCTTCCAAGTGCTAGGAGGAAGTTTAATGGCTAACTCCTTGTCTACCCAATTTATCCTTTCCTACGTTATTCATTTGTTTCTTCAGAATGGACATCCCAGTTGCACTTGAACATTTCTCATTTGCTAGTTGTTACTAATTCCACTTTTTGATTTCAGAACAAAGGATCATCTTTTGTAATGTTTGATCATAGTTAATTTTCTTTTGTCTGTAATGGCCATTTGTTTAACTCCTTTAAATCAAACAGAAACACCTCCAGCCAGTTTGGCGTCTTTCTCATCTTGATTAATGTACTATCTAGAAGTTACTCATACCCAAATGGTGTTGGCACTAATCAAAGAGGGGAAACAACAATTCCAACTAAAAAATAGATTTGCTAGATTTATTCCTATACATCTGGTTGGAAATTCTTTTGTAATTAAGATTATGTCTGATTTTCAAACCTGAGTAGATTCTTCAGTTGTCTGTGTATCCATTGCTTCAGGCATATGCTTCTCTCTGATCCTGGTAACAATATAAATGATTTTTCTCTTGAATGCCTACTGGTAACATTCTGTAGCTACGCAGAAGACAAGATTTTCATTTCCATCATTATTATTTTCCCAGAGGTTTCAATAAGTGAAAAGAAAAATCACTCTCTTGCAGCTGCACTACCTTGGTTTGTGCTCTTGTCAGAACTTATAAACTAAACTAGTGTTTATCTGGTCAGTACTTGAGGGAATTGTTGGTAATCAAATTTTTTTTTCATATGAGCTTATAGGCTTACAGCTGCTTTGTTTTGTCCCTGTTGTGCCCCCCTCTTCCCCTTCCATCACCCCCACTGATGTATGTTTATCACAGTGGTCTTAATTTCTTTCTTTTTAGTCTTTTTCTTTAAAGGGAAATATATTAAAATAAATGTTAAACCAACCTGTAATACTCATGATCTCAGAGGAATGTCCATTGTGTTATCCCCTTGCATGTGTATGCAATTTACTATCTGTTAGAAAGTAAGTAGATAAAATAAGCAACGCTCTAAGCAGTAGGAAGAAATTTTGATCTGGAATGTATTTCTATTGCAAGTGGGAGAAGAAAACTAGAGAGTGAGAGAGCGCAGCCCACTCTGTGATATTACTTCTTCCCCTAATGGATGTCCGCCTGTGTGCAGCACTTTGCTGTGCACAGAGGTCACAAATGCATTTTTCATGTGTTTATTTTTGTAACCTGCACATCCTAAGAGATAAAACCAGGCACTGCTTCAGCGCCTGGTATTAATATTGTAGTGTGGCAGTGCCTCTCAGGTCAGATGGCACTGCACAAAGCCCATGGAAACAGCAAAAGACAAGTCTTGCCTTAAGGAACTTCCGTGAGCATAACAAAGCCTGGGAAAACCTGGGAGAGAAAATGATTATTATCCTGTTTTAAAAGAGCCAAGGTGCAGAAGAGTTAAAGTTACTCTTATCAGAGTGCTTTGTTGCAAAGGTGAGGATTGGCATTCAGCCTGCCCCAAACGCTCCATACAGCCAAGGGAGCAGAGAATAATGACTGCCTGCATCAGGGCTGTCCTCTCTGCTCCTCTTGGCCGCACAGGTCAGGTCTCCCCGAACACCCTGTGGTTGCTGCCTCAGCCTTTCTGTGCTGTGCTTGCAGGCCCTTTGGCTGCAATGTCAGACCTCCAGCAGCTCACCAGCCCTGCTTGTAAGGAGACATACAGAGGCTGCTTCACTTTCCCCTTGGTTATTGTATTTTTCTTTTTTGCACCTCCCTGATCTCTTTGCCATATCCTTGCTTGGGCTGTACAAATACAGAACAAGCAGTATTGTAATTCTGCATATTTTCCCAGCACACACTCTGACTGTTTACAGAATGTTGGCCTAGAAATGTTGAATTTACTCTGAGAGCTAAACTCATACAGTCATTACTTGTGTGCACTCAGAGGGTGTAATGAGAGATGTAGAACAGCAACAGCAGCATGCAGAGGCACCCCCTTCATTATGAGGATTTAATTCTTATAAAATCAAGGCTCTGGCTGTGGAAATGAGTCTGTGTGCTGCTTCTCTGCTCTTGTCTTGTATAATTACCATCACCCATCCCTAAAAGCATTCTCTCTTAGCGTGCACATGCAGCTAGCAGAATAAGTGAGTTGATTAGGAAGAGAACAACAAAAAAAATCTCACCAACTTTATGGTCTTGTATTATCCAAAATTTGAGAGTAAACTCACAACACTGTGTTGTTTGTACATACACACATGTCAGATGTGTGAGGGGATATCTCTGCCCTAACTGCATATACACTGAGCTGAAGACCTTCAGCTCATGTACATTACTTGTGTATAGTACAATGCAAGTGCAAGTAACACTTGCATATGTATACTTGTGTTACATATACATATTCCACATGCCCCGATAGATGGGACAGGTTCAGGGGAGAAGGGGGATCTGTGGGACCTGGTGCATTGCCAGGCTTAGATGCCAAGAGGCCACCAAAGCCATGCTGCACAGCAGCTCCATCAAAGAGGCTGGAGCTAGAATGGGGTTCACTGGTGGTGGTCTGAATGTGATAAATTAGATTGCTTATATTTGGACCGAGTTTGTCACTAGGAACAGAACAAGTGCTTCATTTGCTGTTAGTAGCCTAGTTGTCTTGTGTCTGCTTCCATGACTTGCTTGAGAAAAGGAGCTGTTGATAAGGCAAGATGTGCTGACCAGCAAGCAAATCCTGTGCTGATGGATTCACAGGTTCTCTTAGGGTGCATGTTCATTCTTGTTGCATAGAGCGGGATGGGATTTGAGGGCCTGCAAAGGGAGTTCAGTTTCAGTGTAAAGGTTTCATTTCAGGCGTGTAAGCACACACAAGACAGACTGCTGCTTGGGCTGGGAG
Organism: Gallus gallus; assembly: GCF_016699485.2. NCBI lineage: Eukaryota > Metazoa > Chordata > Aves > Galliformes > Phasianidae > Gallus > Gallus gallus. The sequence goes on from NC_052544.1 coordinate 1,070,273, forward strand.
TGGCACTGATTAAAAACCTAATTGTACAGTTAATCTCCTTAGTCTCACTTAGACAATTAAGGGCAAGATAGATGCCCCCATTCCTTCTGCCTTCCTCCACGTAGTGAGAAGAGCTGATCTCAGGTTATACCTTCTTATCCTCCCTGGCTTGGTGCCTGATTTGCTAGGTTGTTCAAATGTTAAGCAAGAAATACCTAGTTATTTCTAGCTTGCAAGCTCTGGTCTTCAACTTATTTCAGCAGGTTTTTCCCATTCAGATTTTTAACATGATGGGAGACCTTACAACACAAAATTTAAGACTCAACATCCAAACTGGATTTTTCATTGCTATGGAATGTTACATATCAACCTCATCTCAGCATCCGCAGTTGGAAATTGTTTTCTCCTCCCTTCTGCCCTCAGTTTTCACTGTCCCATGGTGCATTACTTTCATCATGATCCTGTGTGCTCCCAGAAGCAGGATGCCCTCACGTTATTGGTAGATAAGGATGTGTAACTATGGTGGTGTTTAATTTTAATTGAGAAAAACAGAGTATTTCATCTTCAGTTTTCACTGCCCCATTTCTAACTCTCCCACTGTCATCTCACACAGTATAAACACACAGATTATTACTGTTAGTAGTGTCCTTTTCAAATGCCTAAAGTCAAATGTATTCAGTCTCATATAGAGGATAAGCCAACCCAGAAACAGCCTGCAGCTGTGGTGTGCAGAGGCCACTGGTAGAAGTGTGGGCAGAGGAGGAACGTGTTAGCACTTTGATACTCAGTAGGTTTCCAAGGGATTTGCTTCTCTCTAATTATCGTGTGCAACATCATCTCTTCGTGGCAAAAATTACCTGCTCTTGCAGATTGTTATCTTGCTGCAAATGCATGCTACATAGGTAGCAGAGCATCTCCCATGGAGCAGGGAATGAAAGAATTACAATAAATGAATAACATTCATCTCAGTTTATTTGTTTCAGTTGCTCCTGTAAATCCGTCTGCCTGTCACAGTGTACAGACTTTCAAACTGCAGCTTGATCTATCTGGGAGAAGCACAAGTTGGAAAGAGAAGCACTCACCTCTGGTCTGACAGACAAAATCATTTGATGCCACTAATCCAGTTTCTTGCTGGCAATTCACCCCATCAAAGAAACCCCATCACAGCTGAAGCTAATTGGCAGCCCTAGCAGGGAAGCTAGTGGGTCACGTGGACTAAATCCACATCAAGCATCTGATCTTGTCTGAGGCTACAGTGGGTTGGCAACCTTGTAGCAGTTCTGCTAATCTTGTAACTGTTTTCAGTGTGAAATACCGATCTGTCCATGAATATCAGTGCTACAACTATATCTTCCTTGATGCATTTTTTCTGAGCCTGCAAATTATATAACACATCTAATTTTAAACCCTTATTAAGGTCCACAATTAACCTTTTTCTTGCCTGGTAATTATGTGCCATTCTGTGAAGGTAAGTTTTTGTAACAGGCTGTAGAAACTACACCTGAATCCTTCATAGCTGTAATGTGAGATCAGCTCTGGCTGAAAATCTTTGGTGATTAATCCACTCTGAGATACAGATTTTCCTTTCCATTTATTCATTCCTACCAATGAATTTGAATTATGCTTTAGCTTAAGAATTCACCATAGTTCCTTCATGTGGAGGGATAATCATCAAGTGCAGGTTAGGGTGAAATGGAGCACAGATTCACAAATTTTCCAGAGAGGCCTTTGAGCATGTTCCACATGTGCAATACAGAGGAGAGAAGGAGGCAGTTAGAGAATATAAAGTGTTTATTTGAGAAGAGCAACAACAACTTCATGTTAGCAAGTGCTTGGTACAAAATCACTGCCAAGTTGGCCTGTGGAGTTGCTAGGAGACAAAAATATAACTCCAGCTTTGTGAAGCACAGGGTTATCTTGAGCACAATGGATTTTTGCTGCTATTCCTGTTATGCTTGTCATTGGTGTAGCACAGGGGAAGGAAGAGAGAAAATGCATGAAGAACAGTTTGGAGGGAACACAGGGGAGTTGATCTGCTCCCATGTCTGTGACCCTACCTGTGATGCAGGCTTACTGCAGGTGATTCTTATTAGAGTCAGTTTTCATGTTTGAGACAAAGGAGTGGTTTCCCATTATTACCCAGTTTGCATCCCATGATGTATGAAGGCAGCTGGTAGGGAAGCAGAGGGACTTGTAGCCACTAAAAATTCACCTGCATTTGATTCACATAGACCAGATGGATGGATTTTGTGTTGTCCTGCAGCAGCTTATACTAATTGATGTCTGGAATTTTGAGTTCTGCTTTTTCTTTTCTTTTCATTAATTTCTACTTGTTGGAGTACTGTGTCCAGGCCTGGAGCCCCCAGTGCAAGAAAGACACAGAGCTCTTGGGACAAGTCCAGAGGAAGACGACTAAGATGATCAGAGGGCTGGAGCACCTCTCCTGTGAAGAAAGGTTGAGGGAACTGGGCTTGTTTAGCTTAGAGAAGGGAAGGCTCTTGGGGAACCTTATTGTGGCCTTCCAGTACTTGAAGGGAGCATATAAACAGGAGGGGGTATGGCTGTTTATGAGGGTGGATAGTGATAGGACAAGGGGGAATGGTTTTAAACTGAGACAGGAGATTTAGGTTAGATGTTAGGAGGAAGTTTTTCACTGAGAGGGTGGTGATGGACTGGAAAAGGTTGCCCAAGGAGGTTGTGGAGGCCCCATCCCTGGAGGCATTCAAGGCCTGACTGGATGTGGCTCTGGGCAGGCTGGTCTGGTGGTTGGCAGCCCTGCACATAGCAGGGGGGGTTGAAACCATATGATCTTTATGGTCCTTTTAACCTAAGCTGTTCTATGATGATTCATGCCATACCTTCTAGTCCTGTCCCCAAATCAGCATCATTTCTCCGACTGTGAATCTAGCTGGACTGGGGACTTGTTCTTCCTGAAAGGATTGTGTAGGTTGGATTCAACTCAATGAGCTGCAGCTGAGGACAAATGTTGGCACACAGAGGGGTAGGGGCACAGCACACCCGCCTTGGTTCAGCTAAGGGGAACTGGATGCTTGAAACAAAGGGCTGCTGTGCTTGCTGATAAACAGGCAGGAAGGAGAAATGAGCTGATTTTGTTGTGGAGTAGATCATAAAAGATAACAAAGAGAAAAAGGAAGATAAGGGCTTTCATTTGTCTGAACATGAAGAACAGAACATCTCAAAATGAAGCTTTTCATAAGGTGTTTGAAAAGTATAGTGATGCTCTGGCTGAATTAATTCTTCTAAAATATGTTATTTTTTTTTTTGAAGGATATGAATGAGAACATTGAATAGATAGCTGCAAGAGGAACACTGAACTCCAACACTGGAGGCAGTGATCTCTGAAATTAGAGATGAGATACAGGTGGGTTACATCTGCCCTGTATTTAGGCATACATGCATGGTTCCCATTTGTGCTCCCTGTTTGCTTCGGCACAACCTCAGGTGTAGATTAGCATTGCAGCAGTCAGCAAGTTTGGCTTTCCAGTTCAGCTGTGGGGCTACTCCAAGGGAAAAAAAAACCAAAACCACCAACCCCAAAACCCAGCCAACCACTTCCACTCCCAAAACAACGCAAAACAAAGACAGAAGGAAGGAACAAATCAAATGCTAGACACATTCATGCAGACTGTGATGACCAGATTATTAAAAAAGTGAGAAGAACCAACAGTTACTGCCTGCAACCCCTCTCCTTCCTGTACCATTAACCCTTTTAGCTATAGGTTTTCTGATCATTGCTCAGTATAGAGAAGATGCCTGTGTGTTAGTCCTTCAGTTCTTTTGAGTTCTCCATCTACATGACCACAAAATTTCTTCTGTAATCCACATACATGTAATACATTTTTCTTTCCTCCATCCTGCTTTACTTTCTGTGAGAAGTCAGGTTCTGTACTGCTTGAGTGAGCGGCCAGTCAGCTCTTCCCCTCCCCTCCCCTCCTGTTAATAGTTAATAATCAGCTCAGATGCTAGGATTATTACTCCTGAATCTGGTGAAGATGTATTCCTGTAGCACAGATCTTGCTGTCTGCTCTGCCAGACACAGTTAGTGACTTTGGGGGCTCTGTACCAAGTACTTCTGTTTTCACAAGGAAACTGAGATTAGTGAGGGTTTCTTTGTGTTTTGAATGGCCTTTCTTCATGTTGTGCAATTCAAATGTAAAAGTGCATAACACAAGAACGTTGTGCAAAATAAGGGAGCGTTTGCTTGCTGAGATAAATGCAGTATTTTTGAGAAGGGACACGTTGTTGCACCTGGCATTAGTGAGGTCTCCTGTTTACTGCAGGTGAGAGGCAGTGGGTGGAAATCTCTCCCTCCTGTGCATACTCACTTGTACTTCATCTCTGACCTGGAAGAATCACGTCTAGCCAGCCCCTGGCTGCTTCCTATTCATGTGTTAATCACTCTCTTATTTCTCTGCCAAAGTTGTCAGTTAGGAGAAAAATGTCACTGTTCTTTGCAGTGGGCGGGTTTGTCCACCCACGGCTTGACAGGAGCCCATTATTTCACGTCACATCGGCTGGATGGTATGAGTGGCAGTGGAGTCTGGAGGTGAAAGCTCCCGAATTGTACTAATTACTGATGTTTTTGAGATGCAGACAGGACATCTTAGCACCTGCTCAGCTGGGATTTCAGTATAACTCGGGTACACCTTTATGCTGAGATAACAGTTTGGAGTACAAACAGAGCTTCCAGATGAGAATGTCACTGCCTAATCGGGAGAAACATATTCAGGTCAAGTGCCAGATACGGTTATGCAGGATAACAGTATTGCTCCACGCAGCCTTTAGGGAAAGAGCATAATACCGGAATGCCAAAAAAAGGATCCAGAAAGCAGCACACAGATTTGAAGGAAGCCATCGGAAGGTATTTTTCTGTCTTGCAGACCGTGATTATTGATTACTCAGCTCTGTGATTCTGAAACGTGAGCTCTTCATTGACAAGAATTAAATTTATGAAAGCAGTTGATTTCTCTGCAGCAGTCACGCATGCCTGGCACATTCTGTTTGTCACAGATGCCTGGGTATGGGAGAGCACCTGTTAATGAATGCATGATATAGGAGAGAGTAGGATAGATAAACAGACAATGAAATTGCAGTGGGTCAGTCCTGTGCTGTCCATCTCAAACACTCAAAGCTTAAGTCTCTAATAAGAATTGTTTTAGAAATCATGAATTTTTTGGAAGCAAAGAACAAGTTCCTCTTGAAACTTTTTCCCTGTGAGATTCTCATACAATTGCAGAACTGCTGATGTTTATGTAAACTGAGAAACATTCAGAGAATGGGGAGAATGAATGGGTCTGACATGGACCCACTGCATATGGGCAGCAGAAGCTACGTGAGGAAGCTTAGGTTACAGTTTATGATCTTAAAATTATTGAATTATGGTTCCAGCAGTCTCTAGGAGACAACCTTGACTCTATTCTGTGTATGCAGATGACAGCGGTGGCACCTGCTCAGAGCTTTACTTTAGTAATACAACCCCAGTGCTGAGCCCAGAGCAGAAAACCTGCACGTTGCTGAGAATGAGCTGGAAGGAAATGGGTGATTCAGTTAATCTGCTGCAAACAGACGCTGCAACAAAGCTGCTTCTCAGCTTCTCAGGAGGGAGCAGTGGAAAGAGTCTTGGGGAGGTGTGTATTACCTATAGTGAGGGGAAATAGTGTTAATTACCTCAAGAAAATTCTGCAGATTTGGTGCAGGGTGCAGACACATTTGTCCAAATAGGTGCATTTGGGTCCCATTGTGGCCTTGGATCAGTTAACTCAGTACATACCACCCAGTTTCAGACAGGGTCATGGCGGTGTTTGCTCCTCAGCCTCAATATTTGTCCTCTCTGTATTGTGCCTTCCTGAAGGCTGATGTATCAGCTGTTAGCAACTGGCAAATTTGTTCATCCACACAGAGAGACAAATCTTTCTGCCTGTTCACTGAATTGTTTCACTAGAGGTACAAATTGGATAATTGCTGATGCAAAAATTGTCAATAGCTGCTTGCCTAAGATCTGCATGCATGATTATATGGCTTTTACAGGAAGGACTATTAAGCATTAGTATTATGCACACACATTACTGCATATAAATTCATATCAATTCTGAATGGTGTGCCTCTCTGATGAGTAAGATGGTTTAGTTAGAACCCAGCATTTTTAAGCATCCTTTTGCTGTCCTCTCTCCTTGGTGCATGATATATGTGCTCTGACTGCACTTCCCCTGATCTGTAAACCACTGCAGAAATTCCAGCTGCTGAGCAGCTGCATGTATGCTTGAATGAAGTGTTTGCTATTCTGTGTGTCAGCAGGAAGAGATATAAATAGAGCCTTTTCCTGCTTGTTGTCATGAACTATGCTTCTGTTGGCCACTCCAAGCCATTTCTTCTTGAAATGTGGTGTAAAGGGAATACATTTCATTTAGCTTCAGTGAGAAGGAGAGCAGTGGATTATTAGCAGATATTCAGGGAGAATATGAAGAAATGCAGGGTTTGCAGACATTTACACCTAGTACTTAGTGAGACAAAGCATACTACAATTAATGAGCAGCTTTTGCTGCTGTCCTTTATTTAGTTATTTATTTTAACCTTTCCAGTGAGGGAATATATTGACAGAACTGACAAAAAAACCCATTTTATATAACTGCAAAGTTTCCATCTGAGCACGAAGCTCTTTTGGCTTTGTGCTCCCCTGCTGACACATGCTGCTCTCACACCTTTGCCATGAAGAATTGCTGCTGCTGCCAGCTCGCACAACAAACGCAGTCAGCTGATGTGGAGATCTGATTGGTGAGCTGGTTTGCTTGGCATCTGGAATCCCTGAGTGGGAGAACAGCTTTCTGTGGCATAGGAGGAACATGCATTTGTCACCATGCAATCTGATGTGTGAGCTGCATCATGCATCAGGACCCCATTGCCTTGAGTGGTCTATGTGGATTGAAATGGACTGGAACACGTTATTCATTAAACTACTGTACCAGATACACAGCTTATAATAAAATGAGCCCATGTTCCTGCATGACCTGACCTAGAAGTGGTAGGACTGAGGGTGGATGCTGGAAAAAACTGAACCTGGAATGAGATGTTCTTTGGGGTAGGAGTGGTCTTGGCCCATTTTAGGAAATTCAAAGACTGGTGCAGAAGGCCCTGATTACAGATGTTTTTTTCTGGAATTGGAAATAATCTGGTCTCACCTTACTTTTCCACCTTTCGTCAGTCCTAGAAGTGTTGCTGAGGTATGGGGGTCTGATTTGGACTCAAGTTCCTGAATGAAACATTCTATTTGCATTAGATATGTTTACCTTAGTGCAAGGACTACTGTGGTTAGCAGCAAACCAGAACTTATGCAGGGAATTCATCAAAGGATGTACTGCCATCACTACTTTTCTTTCCGGCAGTGAAGTGCCTCTCACAGCTCCAATCTGCTGTACATACACACAATTGCAGTAGGAAAAGTTTAAAGGTTAAGAGCATTTTTAAAAGTTTCTACATGTAGATTCTACTAGATGTTAATTTAAAATTCCTTTTCATGGGAGGGATTCAGTAATGCCACCTCTTATCCTCCATAGCTATTAAGAGCTTTTAAATGTCTCTGTTCTCTGATAGCCTGTCCTAGTTACATGGACATGTCACACATTTCCTGGAATCAGAGTCACTGTGCTGTCAATCTAGATACAGTCTGTGTTCAGTTTCCTCCCTGCTGTCAGTTTTAAAAGAATCCCAGCTCTAGGAAATCTGAATTTTCTGAAATGTAATCAGCACAAGGCTTTTTTGAAGCCAGCCTTCATTAAGCAATAATGTAGAAATCACGTTCATTTTCCTCACTTTGGTCTCAGTCATCCACTACACGACCATTACACTTAATTTGTAATTATTCATTTTCCAGATTTCATTCTCAGGTTCATTTCAAGCTAGTTCTTCCATTTTTTTTAATATTTCCTTCAGACAAGTGAAATGCCAGGCATGTTAAACAAAAAACCTTTCTGATAACAATTGCTAACACTGTTTTCTCAAGAGTTCATTAGCAAATGAGCAATTCATTAGTACAACATGAAGAGATAAAAATAGAGCTTATTCATCCTTGTTTTCACGTACTACGTTTCTATTGGCTTTTCTGTAGGAGCAGAAGCTTGATCCATATCTCCAGTTGTTCCATTGAGGGAACAATTCTTGGCTTAAAGCACAAGTGGGGATATACAATTAAAATCAGAACAATTAAAGTAAAGTATGAAGTGGGCCGTTTGCTAACTGGGATTGTGAGGGCTCTATTCTGAAAAGGTTGCATGAATCAAGCATTAAGTGATGGCTCTATTCATTACATACATGTATGTTCTTATTTTACTTTGACATATACGTAATAATTATTTACAGTGTGGGAGGCCTCCAAGACATGTTATTTACCATCTGATGAATATGTGAGCAAGTGTAGTGCTAGAGACAGTGACAGAAGGGATCAGCAACTTTCCTTAAAATGACTGTGCTTTCCAGTTTAGCAACTGCCAACTTTGATCTCAGTTTTACTTTGATAACCGTATCTTAATGTTCTGCTATTGTGCATGATTTCCCCCTCAAGTAATCTTCATTAAATTTGTTTTGTTCCTGCATTATATGGCCTTTACAGCACATTACCTGGCAGTCTGTGATTTCAGTGGAGACCAAATAGAATAAAGCATTGGATGAATCAGGAGCTTTGTAAATGAATTTAAGTTGGCTGTCAACAGACAGCTAGAGCAGGATTACATGCTGATCTGCAAAATTCAGCAGTATGTATCTATTGATGTAAAAATGTTCATCACGTGGTTCAAGCAGTTTACTGTCTTCTCAGTGAAGAGAGGACACCTTCAGCTGCAGGCCAGTGCAAACAGGTAGAAGGCTTAAAGCCATGCTGTGGCAGATCCAGCTCCCAGGTGGTCAGTTTGGTTCATTTCATTAGTACCAAAAGAATCTCCTCTAAAGGCTTAAAGGCACAAAAGTCCATAAATGATCATAATGTCTGCAGTTTCTTACAGCCCAAGAAAATGTCCTCAAACTTTGAGCCTTGCTTCTCCTTGTAAGAGCCGAGCAGAAGGAGAATGAATGTGTGGAGTCTGCACAAGGTCACCTCCATCTTCTCCATGGAGAATGTTTAAAGGGTTCTGAAAAATAGAGAAATTATATAGCGTGCATATCCGGGAGGCTTATCATATTGTATTAGCAGTTACCCATCACATTTAATTAAGGCTCCTTTGTAGCTGATGTGAAATAATATTAGCTCCATTCATCCCACATCAGGAAAAAAGAATAATAATGGGATGTGATCCTAACAGGGATGTTAGAAAGCTATTAATGTGAGATGCATACTGGGGACAGGGAAGGAATGCTGCAGCTGCCTGAGTTTGCTTTGAGGCCTGCAGCATCTTCAGCTTCATGGGCAGGATGGAAGCTATGATAATAGCACACTTCTGCTAGAGCAGGTTGCTGATTGCTTCATTAATTGGCTTTCAGGGAGGATAAAGTTTGCAGACACTCAGTGATACTCAGTAGGAGTAGGTCAGCTAAAGGTTTTCTTAGGTCTAAATTGATTTTATGCACTTGTGTGGTATAGTTTGTTTTTGGAATGATGAAATCGCTTGAGGATAAAACAAATAGCAATACTACCCTTTCTTCCCTTTATGGTCCAGATAGTGAAGTGGTCAGTTTCAATTTTAATCCATAAGATACTAGTACAATTATCTTTTTATTTATGATGAGAGCTGCAGGGAGTGCAGAGTGCCAAGCCACCTCTAGCCTCCGAGGGACAAGGCACTGCACTGCCCATGCTCTGAAGCTTTGTATGGTTTCTGAAAGGCAGTTCCAAGCAGAAAGCTTCCCACTCCAGCACTTCGTCCCTGGTATTACAGTGGTTTGAACTGCTGGGATGGGGACCAAATCCAAGAGGAATGGTTGAGGCCTATAGGCTGAACGCAGGTGCTGAGAAAAAAATTATTTTCTATGACCATATCTTAGGCGTCCGTGACTCATTACTATGCGACTCTTTACAAGTGGTGAATCTCACACATTCATTCGTGTTTAAAATAGATGCCTCTAAAAGCACTGAAATAAACATGTCCCTTTTCCCTCTCACTACTGCTTCAATCATCCAATTACTTGGTTAAAATTAGGTTCTGCTTCAAAAGGCTAAAGCTGATGCTGCAGGTTTCCATAGTAACTGCCTTTCTGTAAATTGTGCTCAGTTAAAAAGTGGGGATTCTCTTTTCCCTATCAGCACTGGGATTTGGCAGCCTTGCTGGCTTCTGTTCTCCTCTTGCACCAATGGTGACATAAACAGCTGAAGTCAGTCTGTCTATGGTTTTCACAGCTGTGAAGACTGGTATATATGGTGAGGATTTGGAATGGGCTGCCCAGGGAGGTGGTAGAGTCACCCTGCTGGTGGTACAGAGTTGCACTTGGGGACATGGTTTAGTGGTATTGTGGTGTTGGGTTGATGATTGGACTAGGTGATGCTAGTGGTCTTTCCAACCTTAACGATTCTATGATTCTGTGGTTCTGTTGAAGGGGACTGAATTCAGTGAGAAGTGTTTGCTCCCTAAGGCAGACATGAATAAAAACATACTAGTCCTGTCTCCACAAGATCCAGTGCTAGGAGAATATCTAATCCTACTTTCAGCTAATCTGGAATCCCTTGACTTGAAATTTTCCTTCTTTGGGGAGTTGGTCACAGGCAGCCTGTGAGGCAGGGCAAAGGCAGAATGTGGCTATGGATCCATGCTGCTGATGCTGTCATCACCCCATAGAAGCAGAGTGGCCTCCAGTGGCAGGAGGTGACCACATAGACAGTGCATCTGTGCTGTTGGCCACAGTTCAAGAGCTCGTTTAGCAGGCACAGGGAAAGGGGGGGTTGTCTGCAGAATGCTGTTATGTCCTGCAGCACCAGCCAGCAAATGCTTTTTCACCTTCACCTTCACAGCAGGATTTATGCTGCTCTGTGAGCCTGTTGTCTTGCACATTGAAGTGCTTGTGTGCAAGAGTGAATTGATTTAAATTTGACAGAAAGCAGTAACCATTCTGGCTTCCCGTAATGCAGAGTAGCCAGTGCACAGATCTTTTCCTGCTGTTCGGAGCTTTCTTTTCCTAAATGACTTTTGCTGTCTTTGCAGTATTTAATGTCTCTAAATAACAGAGCCAGTATGCCTCTACAGCACTGATTAGCTGGAAGATGCTACCTCCATCCTGGTCGCATGCAGCATGAGATTTGAGCCACAGGACAAGACATCCCAGTTTGTAAACATTTGTCTCAAAGTCCAATTTTTATCTTTTTTTTCCATCTGTTGCCCAGCAGTCCTAAAACTAGCCCTCAGCAGAGGCCTGAGGAATGGTTTGCTGCTCCAGTAGCTCAGTGCAGGCCGTTTAAGGAGGCTGTAGGGCATCACATTTTGCCTAACAGCAAAGAAAGGCTTTGAATCCATATAGACGGGATCTTGTGGGGTGTCCCACATTTCTGTAGACCATCTGGAACTTCACCCTTGAGCCTCACCGTCTTTTCATTTGTGTTCACTCAAGATGATGTCTTCTGCAGTGGAGGCACAGTCATCCTTTACCGAACTCCACCTATGCAATTTTCTGGCTCTCCATTGTTTTATAATGTAGGATGGAGGGGGAAGGTCTTTTAATGAACACTGTATTTCCTTCTGCAGAGCACCTCTACTGTGAAGAAGGGCTGAGGGAGCTAGGGTAGGCAATTGGAAGAAATTTTTTGCTATGAGGTCCTGGCACTGCTGTCCAGAGTGCTGTGGGTGTTCCATCCCTGGAAGTGCCTAAGGCCATGGATGGGCCTGGGCAGCCTGACCTGAGGAGGGGATTTGGAACTGGATAATCTATAAGGTCCCTTCCAACCCAAACCACTGTATGACTGTATGAAAAATGAGAACTATGGCCTATAAAAACAGTGAAATGCAAAAACAAAAATTCATCTACTTGTAGATTGCAGGTGTCATCTTCTCCTAAAATCCCCTGCATGTTTCACAGACATTTGTACAGCATTAGAAGGATATTACCACAAAAGGGTGATGTTTTCATGCGAGGAAGAGCCTCTTTTACTGATAAGAGAACCAAGTGGAGCTTGGGGCTGCTCTGTATGTTGTGCTGTGGCAATAAGCAAATCAGTGTTTGCTTGCACTCATCCTGAAATATGCAGGCAGAGTTATTTGGTATCAGAGGCAATTGCTCTAATGCACGGTGATGTAAGGTTGCTTTCTTATAATGAGATGGATAACCTTTATTTAAATTAAGTGTCAGCATGGATAGTAACCTGAGATGGAGCTGGGAGTGACCCCATGCCCACCCCATGCAGCTGGATGTAGGAGCAGCACGGGGCTACAGATCTCCCACAGCATATGTGCTATAATTACCCCGTTTCACATTACTGCCTTGAAATCCAAGCAATGGATTAAAGCTACAGGCTCCTCAGTGGGAAAAAGATCTCCTTTTGTTCATTCCTCCTGTGTGAGTCATTAGTGCAGGACAGGTCAAACAGATGGAGGGGCAGAGAGCGAGAATCATTTGCTTTTCCTTTGGGATTCCAAACTGGCACGGTCCTTAGAGATGTCTGGGACTATCTGTCAAACTGGTAGTTAAAATGGTTCACCTTTGTTCTGGATGAGTCGTATCTCTACTTTTCAGTTCGCTATATATCATTTTATCATGAATGTGTGCTTGCTCTGCATTGATGGCATTTTTTGTTGTTGCTGTTATTTTTTCTCCTCCAAAAAAATACAAGATTAAATGGGCATTTTAATCCCAAAAAGGCTTAGGGATGATCAGTGAAGACAGAATGTCTGTGGAGATCCTCCAAATGACACGAGGAGGGTTTTTTCAGTGCACAGTGTTTGCATTTGATGTGCTGTTCCAGAATCAGTGTGGGATGTCAGGCTCTTTAGAGCAGTGAATATTCATTAAGCCTGCCAGAGGCAGAAGCTGCAGTCGGTACAGCCTCCGCAGAGGAGGCAGGGAAGGGAGAAATCAGGTTAATGACTAGCTTTCTCTGCAATTTGCTTCCTGCTTATTGCCTGATCTCAATTTTAAATAAATTCATTTAATTAATGTTGGTTGCCACTTTGACCTGGGGACAGAAGGGTCTGATTAATGATGGACGATCCCTTGACTCACAGTGGCTTTAGTCGGTGTGTTCTGGTGGTTAGGAAAAGAAAAATTTGAAAAGATTTCTTTTTAATTTGATAACGATTGATGATTTGGCTGAAAGCTTTTATCTAAAGTATATCCTGGGTCTGTGAGTCACCAAAATTTTAAAGACAAGGACAAAGCAGTGAACAGAAAGCAAGCTGCTGTCTTAGCTGAGGATGTCACACAGTCAGAAATGTCTCTGCAGAGACAGAGCTGCATAGAAATGCTCTCCTCTCCTCCCCCCAAGCAGGGCACATCTGTTCTAGCATGGATTCTCCTTCTGACAAAGGTTCTTAAAGAAAGCAGTGGAGGCAGAGGAGGTAGTGCCGATGTACATGATGCTCAGGATATACAGGCAGCTCACGTTATGGGAAGTGAACACCACCTGTTCCTAGTAAACAGCAGATTGGAGCTGTGGGGCTATGCAGGGACAGAAAGAAAATACGTGCACCAAAAAGGAGAGGAAAATGTCAGTGACATAGAAACTACAGCCTCTGTCCAGGCTTGATGGGTTTTTGATGGGTGGGCTGAGAGATTCCATGTCCTGTAAGCTGGCACCTGCCCCTACATTTAGAGTATGTCTCAATTTCAGGCTGTTTGTATCTATCATTCAGTATTTCAACTCTGTTCCATTTATGTATCAGCTCATCTGGTTTTACAGGTTGATGAACAGCAACCCTTCAATTGAGTGAATTTGCAAATACTGCATTTGGAAGGACAGCACCATACATTTCAGTGACAGATCTGTACTTTGGAATTTTGCATCACAGTGTCACCTAAATTGTACCTGTGTTACTGTTGTCATAATGAAAAGACTCTTTCAAGGGTGGAAATGGGGCCACCATCACAACATGGCTGCACTTTCTCAGGCATTTCTCTACAGAAGATACTGATGTCTGCATAAGTGAAAATCCCACGGAGGAATTAGGGCTGAGAAAATGGTCTCATTTTGCAAATAGTTGCTCAGTATTTTTGTGGCTGTCCTTGTTAAAGAGATTAGATTTCAACTTTTTTTTTTTTTAATACTCTGACATGGCTGTTAGTACAACTTCCCCCGAGCCATACAGCTGCTTAGCTTGGCTTCTGAGCATGGAATCCATCTCATTTCTTGTTGGCCACCCAGAAGTTAGCTGTCTAGTTTATACTGGCTCACTGGGGTTTATCCGTAGTTAAGGGAGCAAAGGTAAGACAGCTGTAGCGGAGAAAGGAGAAAGGAAAATCCATTTCATCTAAAATACTTGTTAAAGTTGGGTTGAATTGTCTTCCTAGGATGCTTGTCTCTATTGTGAAAAATAGATTGGATATCTGCTATTTTGGTGGCTGAAGTTAGGAAGGAGAAACCTCACTCAGTGATCACATCTGAGAGAAATATTAAAAGAGGGGGAAAAATGGAAAATAATAATGAAAAAATAGATGCTTATAGTTTAGGTACCACCCTTTGCAAACCTTGTGCCCAGTAGTATGGGCATGGGCCAGTATTTTGGGACCATGGAGCCTCTGTCATCTGCGTGATGCTCTGTCTAGGTGCTTTCAGAGCCATTAGGTCTTGATGAACAAGTGCATATTGACTGTGATTTGTATGATTGTAAAGCCCTTAAGAGGTGGAGGGCTACAGCGTGTGACCTGTAGTGCCTCTGGAAGAGAGAAATGTAGCTAGACACCATAGCAAATGGTTCAAACTTTCAGCTGTGTGATTTTAGGATCTAGTTTTTTTTTTTGCACCCATATCTGCCCAATGCATTTCAGGTAACAGTTACTGTCCTGAAAAATAAGTATTTTGAAAGACAACCTAGAAGTCCTTTCTTCCCAACTAAATACACGAACTACTCGACTGCAAAGCCTCAGTGGTTGTGTGTTCCATTTAAAGTCCACAGAGACAGTTGTATTTTGAGAGTATGAAGAAATGGAAGGGGTGAAAAGTTCATTTTCCCTTTCAGCATGCAGACACATGGGCGAGAAAGCATCAGGAGCTGCAGGTGCAACCTAGATTCCGAGTTCTGCTGCGTGCACACATTTTAAAAATGATTTGGTCTTTCTGTATGAGGGCTGCCATATTCCTGGAGGAGAAGTCAATGAGGAGAGGGGACAGTCTCCAAAGTTATACCAGGAAATGGGCAGGATGTACACTTCTATGTATGCCCGGTGCCAAAAGAAAACCACCCAGCCACCTATATAGCTGTTGGAAGAGAAGTTTAGTGTTTCATATTAAGTGGTATAAATGTAGCTGGGAGATTTGCTTTATTTAGATATTTCTCTAAGTTTAATAAACAACTTGAAGGCATTTAACAAGACCCAGCAAGCATGCAAGAGAAGCGCAGCTAATCCCATTAAACATAAAATAGCACATAAGTGGAAAATGTTTGTTGTTAAATTCCTGCTGATAAGAAACAGAAGAGATGTTTGAGGGAGCTTTGGAAACTCAGTGGTACGTGACATTTATCCTTGATCTGAAATGGCTAAACATACAATGCTCTTAGGATGGCTGAACTGTGACCTTCCAGCCTGCCAGTCCAGATGCAAACACATTACCTGGTAAATCAAGCAGAAGTGAAATTTCCCGAGGAGGCTGTGGAAGCCCCTCTCCTATGAAACGATGGCTGTTAACTCATTATGTTCTGACATCTTGGTCTTTTTGCATGTGAGCTCTCACACAGCTGCAAGGATAATTGGTTTCCTTTGGCTTAGTGAGAATTAAGGAATATAATTAATATGCTTAGTTTGTATGGACAACAAACATTCAATGTCTGGGGGGAAAAATAAAATCACATATAAATGCAGGCGAACACCATAGTCTTTAGGTGAACAGAGATTGCAAGGTCGAAATGATGGGCTCGTTGTTTTTGGTTGCATGATGTCAGTTGGATTTGTGATAAATGTTACTGACTTCATCTGGTGAGTGGATTTGTCTGAGCAGAACCAGATTAAAGGGTCAGTATCCTGTTCTCAATCAGATTTCAGTAATGCAGGCGTGTACGTGCAGCCTGTTAGCCTGGGAAGAGCTTTCATTCAAGGGAAAAAAGGTACTGCACTGCAAAGGTACCCTCTCTTCTTAAAGGGCTCTTGCAAGTTTTTTTATTACCAAAATGGGTAATATAAAGTCATTGCCTCGTTCACTATCTTCAGCCTAATATGGCCACATTGAAATGCCATGGCCAAATGTTAAAATAGTGAATGGCCACATGTTAAAATGAAACGTGTTTTGGCTGTGTGGTGATGGCAGTGAGGTCCACTGAGTGCTGTTGTAACCTCGCACATCTCAAATCCATTTTTAGACTGTTCACTGCTACAGGGCCATCCCCAGCCAGAGCAAGAATGGTTCAGAACTGGTTGGAGGTCACCTTCAGCTGTTGTTATGTTTTATTTTGTTTTGTTTCTGCCAGGAACAGGAAAATAGCATTGGGTCTAGGCCAGCATTGTTTGGAATGAAAGCTGCACAGCCTTGTTGGGAAGGAGGACTTTATTTGTCAAACAGAGGTTAATTTATTGTGTACTGTGTGGAAGTTCACATTTTATATTGCTGAAAAGAGACAAATGATTAATAATTTGGAAATAGGCCAGAACACATTTCACATTTCAATATTCACATTTGTAATTTATTGCCTCAAAGAAACAAAAACAATATGAAATGTACCTGAGCAAAATACTCCATTAAGCAGAAATGAAAGCTGGTTTGTATTAATGTATTTAGTATGAAAGGGCTTCTTAGGACATTTCCATTACCAACAACAAACATTAAAAATAAATCTGAAGCTGAGAGTTAAGGTCATAGGAAATGTACAGAACAGCTTCAGCTCACCAAAACGAAATAGAGGAACTTCTGCATTAATAATATCTTAAGAAAAAAAAAAAAAAAGATATTTGAGACTCAAGAGATTAAGTTAAGGTCACTAAAAGTACTTCAGCAGTTCCTGGAAAGAACATAAACTCAAAGTTAAAGCTTCTTCATCATCAAAGACAGTCTGAGGGCAAAATGAAGAAGCTCTTCTAAATCTTGATCCAACATTGCATTGTAAAAGCAGCCATATAAACTCTTTTAAAAAGATTCCCTGTGATAAAACTGTTACATAGGTGAAGTCAGAGACAATGCTGATGTGTACAGATTTTTTTGGCTCTGTAACATGGGCGTACTGTGTAAGTATGGAAAAGGTGAAGAGGAATCATCTTGCCAAAAGTGTTTGTTTTGCTGCCAGGCAGGAGAGAAGCTGTCAGGCAGCAAAATGTGTCCCTTATCTTTTGAATCAGGAAAGCCTTATGTATGCACACAACGTATGTTCTACCTCACAACACAGAAAACTGTGTGAACACCATTACCATCCCTTCTTCCCCACTGGAGCTCTTGACCTGTTTAGCTGGGCAACTCTAGTGCAGGATGCAGTGGAGAGACTTCATGAGATCCACAGGGTTAGCACTGTTTATGTGTTACTGCAAGAATTTGTGTGTGGCTATGAGTGTTACAAGCATGGCAGGTTAATACCATGCTTTTAGGGTATAGGTAAGAACATTTTCATCAGATTTGAGGGCTTTAGGATCAATGCATAAGCACTGAGCTTTCACCTGACCAGAATCTCTCAGGTACTTAAAGTGATACACTAAAGTGAGTATGTTGTACCTACCCAAAATTGGGAACTGTGTAAACTACAAATACTTTTCAGAGTGTAAGAAGACACAAAACAGCGAGATTTTAAGATTCTCTATCATGTAAGAGTATCTCATTACACTAGAAAACTGTCTTTGCTGGACCAATGTGCATGAAGGTTTCCATCTTGCTGGCTCAATCATGGCAAAATCATGGAAGGAAAATGAAGAACTTGCCCCATAGTGTGAGGCTAAATCTGGGGACAGAACTTATATTTGCCTGTATAAAATGTTGTGATCTACCATACAGCAATGTTGATTCAAGAAAATGAGAGATGGTCACCAAGCTGATTTTTTCCCTTTATGTTGTGACATCACAATAGGAAAAAAGGAACTTAGTAGTGAGGAGTTTCTCAATCTGTGGACTCACTGCAGTATTATTTACTTCCAGGCCATTTTTTGACAGCTCACCACAAATTTGGCACTAGCTCTTTCTGATTTCCCCCTTTATGTACAAATTAATAGGTTAGAGGAGCTTTCCAACTCTCTTATAAGAGTCACCACATTTCCTGGTAGAAGAGAGCAGATGGGTAGAGCCTCAGCTTGAGCAACACAGTGAATAATTCTGAGGTCAGGTTCTACATCCTGATTGTAGGAGTCCTGTGTCACATCTGTCCAGGCAATTCAAAAAACACCCATGTTTTTTTGCTCCAGGGCCCTGTCTGCTGATTATACTGCAATACGTACATACCGACTCAATCACTCTATTGAGAATTCTGAACAGAACTGATGGGATGCTTTTCTCTGGTACTCAGAATCGGTGATGTGCATAAGTTTGACTCCCTCTGCCCTGGACACTCCTCTGACACTATCCCAACAGATTTGGCACTCTCAAACAAACCCCTGTGCTATGCAGCACTGATGCTTGTGTTTCATGCTATTGGACACCCCAGTGAGCTGTTTCACAGCAATCTCTTATTCTGAGCACTGCAAATTCAGAAATAAAGAATACAGAGAACAATACTCTGGCACAACAGGGGATCCAGAGCACATGGGGCGAAGCAGTATGCGGGGTCAATCTAGCACAGAACAGCTGGGGCATGGTCTGGTCAGTAACACCCAGATGAGCAGCCATGCCACCAAGACTCAGCACAGACATAGGCTGAAGCCGCAGACTTCAAATATGAGGCTAAATACTTACCGAATGCTTGTATGTCATGATGTTTTAAGCTTTTCTCGCTATTTCTTGACTTTTTCAGAACCTGAGGCAGGAGAGGTGTCCCCCCCGGTGGGAGCTGGTGTGAACAGCAACAGCTGGACCTTTAAATTTGGACCCAGCAATTCGAAACAAGGTGGTCCTGGTGAGTTGCCAGACAAATTCATTATCCCAGGATCTCCTGCAATCATCTCCATCCGGCAGGAGCCACCAAACAGCCAAATTGACAAAAGTGACTTCATAACCTTTGGCAAGAAGGAAGAGACCAAGAAAAAGAAGAAAAAGAAGAAGGGAAACAAGACTCAGGAGAAAAAAGAAAAGGGCAACAGCACCACTGAGAACAGTGACCAGTGAGGGGTTTATACTGAAAGAACCCCCTTAGCCAGTTTTTGTAATAATGGCAGATTTCTCCTATGTAGCAACTCCCAATTTCTTCCTACTGTTAACAAATTTCCTGTATGTACAGATTTCAGAAAATCTGCAGGAAATTCATGGTGTCTGTCTAAATTGCTTAACAGGTTTTGTCTTAAAAAGCTTTATTAAGTCTGGTGTTAACTCTTTTTCTCCACTCTGGCTTGTTTTCAGACTCTAAAAAGCAGACACAAGTTTCCTTTCTCCTACGCCGAAAAGGAGAATCTTCACAGTACAGCCAGTGAGAGGTTGGACTCTCTGCACTGTGGTTCCTGTGCTCCTGTCTTGATGACACTTACAGGACAGGTTTAAAACTTTTAATATTGTGCACCCTTTATCTGATTGGAAATCTTTGTGTGCAGATGTCAGCTAGGTGATAAGAAATCAGGTTATAAGATGCAAGAAGAGCTGGTAAATATGCAACAGAGGAAATACCTAATGAACATACATGTTCAGAGATGTTCAGGCTGGGGAGAAATGTCTGAAAGGTGACCAGACTTTTCAAACCTTGAGAAGTCATTGTGTGGGAATACTGAGTCTTATACATGACGTATTGTACACACTCCTACAGAGAAAACCTCACATTTACAGCTCTTTAAGATACCTTACCAAGCAAGCCATTGGGAACTTGTCCCTGGGAGCCCTGCATTACCCCGGCAAGGCCCTAGTGCTGTAGGGAAAGCTGGGCTGACATCCCAGGAATGTGACTGACTGTGATGCTCTGTGTCCCTGTTGCCACTCTTTGATTATTTTGCACATTTTGTCTCTGAAAAAGTCAGAGTTTTTCCACAACACTTATGCAAAAGAGAGAAAAAAGAAATGTTAACTATGCTATTTGTTATCTGAGATATTTATTTATAAAGAAATATAGCTGTAAATGTTATAGAAATATGGTGCCCTTTAACCCAAACAGAAGTCAATCTAGAGCCATTATAAATTAAAATTGCTGCTACTAAAGTGCTTTAGAAAAATTGCCTGAAACATCTGTATTATATCGGCCACTTGCCAATAACAGCTTTATTCTGTCGGGTCACTTGGGGGCTGCCTCTTGCATGTTATTATTGAATACAAGAATTTAATTTTTTTGCATTAATCTGCACTTTGAATACACCTTTGCAAATGAACTGTCCTAATATGAAGAAGCAGAAGTGAACTCCTCACGCAAATGGATTTACTAACCTGCTAGTTCTGTGCAGTACCTTGGTGTTACCTCCTACACACCCTTTTCTGACTTTAATTTTACTTTTTCTATGAGATTATGAATTTCTGACCCTACTAACACTTATTATGTAAAATTCAAGTACTGTATGTATGCTGTATGCTCTTATAAGAATCCTGAAATATTTATTCTGTGCTTGTGTATGTGAATGTCAATGCAACTATTATTAGAGTGGACTTTAAGCTTTACCGTTGAATGTAAATTCATTATTTCTTTTTTTGTACACTTGTGAAAAAGTGGAGTAGTGTTAATTTTTTAAGACACTGTTGATTATCAGTTTGTTTTGTTTTGTTTTGTTTTTTGTGTGTATGAAACACAAGTAAAATATCTTTCTTAAATCAAGCCATGCATGCATTCTGAGATTTATTGAAGCTAAAGCTCTGTGAGTTACTAAACCTATAATTGGAGTGCTAAATGTGATTGAAGATGTTGATATAAAACCAATACATGTATTTTTAAAAAGAATAGAGCTGATGAGGGAATTCCAAGGAGTTTTCTACGTTACTGTACCTTTGCAGAATAAAGCTCAAGTGTTGCATTAATTGGAACTGTGTAAGAAACTACATAGCTCTCAAATTTCTTGCAGTCCCTCTAAACTAGGATCAAAGAGTACAACAGGATTTCTTGAGATGTGTCCTGGATGGTTGATGTTTCCAAAGTGCTGACAGTTCAGAACAGGTCAATTACTATTCATTTGAGAAACCTGCTGCAAGTCTTAAATAATCAAAGAAGATAAAGCTCTAATAAAAGAATGAATCTCTCAAAGTGCAAACCACCAAGAGCCTCATGTGGTCTATTCAGTTTTCCTTTGCTACCAGTCTTGTTTTACTGGCAATAAAAGCAATGCCACTTGATTCATCAATTTCAAAGTCTAGCCTAGAGGAACAAACTTAAGGTTTGGGGAGGGAATTGTTCTTTTCTTTGGCCTTGCAAGTGTGCTGTTCTTACTCATCTAGACAGACTACGGCTTGCAGGTCACAATCAGGGTAATGCATTCAGCTGGGAGTTAGGGGTTACTGTTTGAATATCACACGAGAGGATCAGAGGTGGCCAAGACCAACAAGAATCAAGAAATTAAGATTTGTTTTACCCCCTCCTACTGATGATAAAGTCAGGAAACCAAAACTCATTAGCAAAGAACTTGCAATTTGGGGATTTTTTTTACCACTTGATTGATTTACTCCTCTCAGAATCTGTGTATTGCCTGTGAGCATATTGTCATTGAGAAATTTGTTCGTATGAATACTAGATTGGTGGACAAAAACACAGGGCTTTTAAAACAACTAAAGCTGTGTTATGTTGCTTCTTAATTACATCCTGTTGTTGAGAAGACATCTCATTTTACACTGGGATTCTTAAATGTAATCTTGTGCCATTTCTTTCTACTCAGGATTTGGGTCATAGAACATCAGAGAGTGGGGTTCCAATTAAAGTTTTCCAGTGATCTTACTAAGGCAAAGAAGATATAGAACTCAAAATACATTTCCCAAAATTCATACCTAAAAATCCACTTTGGAATTAATTGCAGTCAGCTTTGACATCCTTTAGGGTCATCTTTAATTTCTCCTTCCCCTTCATTCACTTGATTTGCTTCAAGGACTGCTTCCATTTTTGGAAAAAGTCATTGTGTTGTTAATTGATTTTCTCCCCTAGAGAAATGTGGGTAAGCTACCTTTGTAGACCAGTACTTATTAGTACATGATGCAGTGTCCACAATTTATATAATTCGTGTTGGATAGTCAAAACTTAGATATGCCCATTCTGGGTCTTGGAGACCTCAAGGTTCCAATAAATACCATCTCCTCCAGGAAACCTCATCTTATTATCTCCCTAATCAATGTGCAACATATTTAGTTACAATGAAGCTGGATTCTTCCAGCTTCTTTCCACCAAACACTTCATTTAGAGCTTTCTCTCTTTCTAAAAATCACATTCTCAAACTGTAATTGTATTCTTAAAATTTAAAGTCAATCACTGCCTTTCTTTTACACAGTTGGTCTTGGTTATTTTAGTGCAGGTTCTCACTAAGCTTGTTCAACACCTGTGTACAGCCTGTCTTCCTTTATTCCATTCTCCCCTAGCTGTAGTTTATGGATTCCATAAAATACAGGCATTCATGAAGACACTCAGCTATTAACCTCATTTGAGTCCTAAAGAAGGAATGGGTTCCTCACATTTGCTGCTGCCTAGTAATTTGAGAATTACTGTCTATTCCTTGACACAGATGCACTTTACAAGATGGTACCATGAGTCCCACACTCAAAAAGCTCTTGTAAGTTTACAGGGTTATGACTTAGACTGAAATTTTGGCTACACTGAAGTCCTTTGATTTCCTCCTCCAAAAGTCTCTGAAGGAGAAATTAACAGCTTTTGATATCATCACATAGAAGTTAATCTGCATAAAACAATTGGAAAGGACATGCAATGCAGTAACAAACTGGGTGTATGAAGGGCTTGATAAGGTACGTATTAGGATCTTTATGGTGCTTGAACAAACCTGAGTGGCTGACTTAATGCTCTCACAACTGAACATGCTAAGAATATAAAGAACAGCTGTAACAAAAATGCATGCTGTGATAATGACCTTGTGCTGCTTAAGCACATATTAGAAAATCAATATTACTAACATGAATTATTTCTTCCATTAGCTTTTAGTATGAGGTTGTTGTGTTCTCTGCTCTAGAGTTTTTTCTCTATCACATCCATTCCTCTCTAGTGAGTCCACAACACTGTCCTGCACTTGCAGATATACGTGTGTATACAAACACACAGATATGTACACACATATATATAATAAATATAAAAATCCGAGACCTGCTTATGTTGCTTTACAGGATGTTGCCACATCGACTCTCAGTAGAAATGCTACTTAGAAAATCTCTGTTTGAATCTGATTTTTCACAATGATGTATTAGGGTGACATTACATACCTACTTCTGTCTTGTTCAGATGCTTTTGTCTGGCTTACAGAAATAATGGAAGGAGTCCTTCTGCATGCAGTAGCACATCATTGCTTCTGCCACACTGGAAGGAGATGACTTTACCCTGCACCTTCGGTTTCCTTTCATATCCCAGCAGTATTTAATGCAATCACTCTGACATTGAGGTTTTAACATCAAAAGATGACAGAGAAGTATCAAAGTAGATATCTCTCATAACTCATACAGCTTTGCAACCATTAAAAATGTTTGCCTGTTAGTAGTGCCAACAACTATATGACTGCTGAGTGAACAAAGACAAGAAACTCATCCACATTTTAGAACTGATATCAAGGGCATGTTATAAAATAAACATGGTAGACTTGAAAAGCATATTTTAAAAACCAAGACCCTGATAAAGAGATGGAAGCAGTAAACTGGTCTTCATATCAGGAACAGCAGCCATAAACTTGTTGTCACTCCCACCATTCAACTCATTTGTCTGATAACACGAGTTGCTGGCGAGGGGGGGGGGGGGGGGGGGGGGGGGGGAGGCCGTGAATGGGATATGGTGAAAAGACATCTCCATTTTGGGAAATGTTACCCTACCATGATACCATTGCAGTAAGGCACATAAATCTTTGGACCACTTATTGGGCTTCTTGTTATATGAAGGGTAAAAGCCCTTGCTACCAGTGTGCAGTTCCAGCAGGACTACTATCTGAATCTCATACGCAGGAGGACATGTAAGACACTGAAGGGCTGCCCTGTGGGCTTATCAGTGGGTACTGCAGTGAAGCAGTGGGATAGGATAACATTACAGCTGGCCCTGGCAGCCTTGTTCCATCTTTCTGGTGGTATTTATGGATGCTTCAGATGTTTTGGCAACATTTGGCACCAAAAATGCTCTTGCTCATTAATTACTGGAAGCCTGACAAGACATACCAGCTATTACAACACATTGGCCACAGACACCCTAGACTTTTAAACCTGCGTTAGTTTTATGGTAAAGTAAATACTTCTTTTCTGGGACTTGAATTCCTCTCAGTGCAGCTTCAGTGTGAAAAATGTGTGCGTTGATGGGGAGAAAACCAGATTGAAAGCTTACATGGATGCAACACTGTGCCCCAACCAAGATTCTGTTGTATCAGGAACCTATGTTAAGAGGATACGTATCACACTCTACCCTGTAGAAGTTTCTTCAGAGTTTAAAGAACAGGAAGTTACTGATATGGCTGAATTAAAGCTGTCTCCAAGCATCACAAAAACTAGCTTGATCTTTTCAAAATGACATCAGGCAGATGCAATATAAATGTAATCCTGAAGATAAGCTGCATCTTCCCCTGAAAGGTGATTGTACTGAGCACTGGCAGGAGCAGTATCTCCTTCTCTTCTTAGTAATGAAGTGGCACAGAAGTGTGAAACTCATTCGGTTTTATCCTCAGACTCTTTTCACACATACAAGGGGAGGCTTTGGCTGGTCATGTAGAGTCAGATTCTGGCCAGTAACACAAGCAAAGAGGGTGGGAAGTATCAGATACTTATTATCAAGGAGATACAGGGAAGTTGTTCAGGTGAAATATTCCACATTAGAAGATACCAGGAACAGGTCAATCCAGGGCACTAAATGCACTTACTTGCTGTCAGAGAGAGGCTGCTCTGCCTATAGATCTTGCTAATGGCCCCCTGGGTCAAGCAAGCTTTCACAAATGGACAGCCCATGCCATCTGCAAAGCTGACGAATACACAGGCTGATAGCAGATCTGCTGGCCTGTGAGCTATATTGCTATAGTTTCCTGTAGCCAAGAAAAAAATTAGAACTCCCATCAAAGATCTTTACTTAGTTCCTTATGTGCACTACTGGTCTCCCGTGAACCTGCAAAACCAAACTACATAGGTGCTGGCATTCCTTATTGTGCACACAGCTAATGTGAAACAACCTGGAAGTAACAGGTTATTGCAGTTGCCAAAACCTTCATGACCTAATCAATGTTGATGCTGCAGTTAGTTTTGCATTGATTAACTTATGAAGCGAAACCCCTACAGCAATAGAGCTCATGGTGAAACATTCGGTGCTACAATGTCTGCCAGAACTATACAACTGTATAGAATAATAAATAGGTTACAGACAAAGTTCAAGCACGTGCAGCCCAGTTGTACTCTGTGCTGTGTACACTTGCAGGTCTGCTGCACAGCCCTAGGAATAGACTCTGGGAAAGTGCTGTGTTGTACTAACTCTTGTCCCACTCCAACAGGGAGATACATACTAACATCTCCTGCACAGAGAGACTTTTGCCCATGCTCCCTTTTGTGTGTGCCACCACACATCTCTATATTGTTAACTGTAGATGCCAGTGGGCTTTGGGTTGCTGGTACCAGCTCTGTATAAAGACATTTGACTGGCTGCAAAAATCCATACATGCTGCCTGCTAATCAATGGTGGGATTATGATGGGGAGCAGCCCAGATGCCCTGACGCTCACTTTCTCATGGAGCAAGTGCTGGAGTCTGCCCTGGGAGCTTGCATAATTTCTGCTCCCCTCTCCATACTTTCCAAGCTCTCATTGCTCCTATGCAGGCTTCCAGCTCTAGTAGTGAAAACTGTTCTGAAAAGTGTACCTTATTTTCTGGAAACCAATGGCTCACAGGTTTTTTAGCCTTTTTTTTTAATAGGTGTGAGGACCAAGGAATGGTATAGAGGTACATTTGTTTTCTCATTCTCTCTCTATCAACCAGCTGCTCCCATCCTTTCCTGGCTTGCATTGCCAGAACTTAGACATCCAAAGACAAACCTAGATGGCATTTGGAGCACAAGCTCCCAATGAAACTGGCTCATTTACTAGCCCCAAACCTTTTTTGTACACAGCAGTTACACACATGATACTTCTAGTCAGACAGAAAAAAATCATGTAAGTCAGGTTTTGGAAGTATCAGAATGACAGTATCTTGGTTGCCCTCCACCTTACAAAGCAGCTCAGGTTAGTTTGTATAATTGACCTCCGTGAATTATTTTCCATCCCAATAGTATGTACCACCTATATGCTTTTCCTTAAATAATGTAATATTTTCTTCAGTGTTTACATTTTAACAGCATTTGGGGAAGAAGAAACCATGTAGAGACTCCAGAGAAAGCTCCACTGGGAATGAAAGGTTCTTGCTTACAATTCCTTGCTCCATTTTGTCTGTTGTAAGGGATTTAGTAGTTTATGGCTTTATTAGATATGATAGGTGTTGTGTAAGACTAAGGCACACAAATTAACAATTTCCAGCACATTTTCTTTATAAATGAAGTTGACGATCCATTAAAAATTCTACTGTGCTCATTTGACAAGACCCAATTTTCATAAAACCAGAGCTATATTCTTTCCTATTTGCGTGCAATACCAGTCTTTCCCTAATGTTTCATGGCACAAATTCCCATCCCCTTGCCCCAGAATTTGGCTCATACCATTTGGTCTCTTTCTCTGGTCTCTCTCCAGGGTTCTGGGAGGTGTGAAAATAGTCAATTTCAGAAGAGCTCTGAGCCCATTCTTGTATTGCTCTCTAATAAAAATATCTCTTACCTGCCAACAACTCCAGGTTGATTAACACAAGCAGAAATATATAGACATGTTAACTCGTTTTCAGCTGTTACACTTTGTATGTTTGACTGTGATCTTATCACAGAAGGAATTTATTTTGTAATTAATACAGCAGAACAACCAGGTAAAGCTTCTAGGCAAACACTTCAATAAAATAATGGCAGTCATTGAAAATCCATACACATTAAAAACCTGTCTAGAAATGTTCCCATTTCTTAGAATCATTTTTGACAGATATTTATTAGCAATTTCTAATCTCCCTTCAAGGCTCTGTAGAATGAAGCTCTCTCAGCCTCCCAGAGTTTGTTTCTTATCTCACAAACAATTACCTTTATACTGCCAGTAAGATGTACTGAAGCTCTGATTCTAATGAAACATTTTAGTCAGGCCACAATGAGGTGTGATAGCCAATATAATGCCTTTTCCTTGTGCTATTCGGTGGCTGTAGGGAAAAAGCACAAATCTCATAGTTAGGGCTATGCATACGTTGTTGTAAGCTGAATCCTTAATCTCACTTTAAAGTATCTCAAGTCCCTCGTGCAGAAGACCAGGAAATTTGCATTGGCTTCTTTTTCAACTACTTATATAATCAGGACAGAGCTTCTGAACTGTTTGCTGTAATATTAAATTACATACATGACATACTTTTTTTCTGCTTTTTTTCTTTCCCCCTCAAGAGCTCTGATTGTCCTGTTCACAGAAGGTAGCCTTGTAGAAAATGATTAAAGAAGAACTGGAGCATTTGACATAGAAAAAGAAGTGGGAGTGAGTTGCAGATTGTCATGGTTTTGTAGCTTGAGATAAAATACCAAATTTTTCTGTAAGTGTGAATAGAAATTAAAGACATAAAAATATTTTTGAACTCTGAATATCACATTTCATCTTTCACATTTTCAGTTCTTCAAAATGTGGCTGCTCACATTTGTCTGACAGGTGGCTTAGGATAGCCCCTTCAAATACAGTCAAGCTGTCAAGATTGTTTTCTGCATGACAAAACCAAGAATAACAGAAATAAAATAGGAATGTTGATCATACAATATATAAATGGCATAAGGTCATTCATCAGCCTCTAGTGTTAAAGAAAACAATGTAATATGCCATGACAGAAGCCATACAAGTTTGCCTTTGGTAATATGTTTGGAAAACAACGCATTTTTTACGTTACTTTTCTCAGTCAATACTGCACATTTTCTGCTGCAGTCATAAAGAAGGGCATCTTCCTCAAATACTCCCAGTCAGGTCACTGTGGCCTATCAGTGCCTTGTTTGCTGCTAGTCATCATGGCTCACTGTGAAAGGAGCTAAGAAAAGATATACATATGGACTTGAGGCATTAACAGGCACTATTTCTTCTCCACACCACCAACATTAATACCAAAGCATCTCTGCTGTGGTAGAGCCCACACCAAGTCCTGCATAGAAGTGCAAAGCATCTGCAAAGGTATGCTGCTGTCAGAGAAACGGTACGCAACTGGAAGTTCTCAGTAGCTGCTTGCTTAAGAAGTACAGGAATTTCGGAAAATACTTAGCAGGCTCCCTGAATCATTGAACCACCAAAGTTGGAAAAGACCTACAAGACCATCCAGGTCCAACCATCCACCTATCACCAATAGTTCTCACTAAACCAAGTCCCTCAACACATGGTTGAAACATTCCTTAAACACCTCCATGGTCAGTGACTCCACCACCTTACTGGGCAGCTGTAACACTCATAAAGATCAGTGCAATGGAATAACAATACAACAGGTGCAATGACAAAGGGACTAGCACAGTAGAAAGACATTACAAAAAAATATATATATATACACACACACACACATATATATATATATATATTTGCCCCTCTCTAAAAATCTAGACTCTCAGTAGAAACTACACAAGGGAGAGATCTCCAACCAGATAACCCTCTCCCGTGGCCAGTCAGCCCATAAATGAGGTCTAAGACAGGTACAGCCAGGCTCCACCCCTTCCTGTCCCACAGCTGAATTGCCTTCACCTGTGCTCTTAAGGCTGACCGTGTCTTTTTCCCAGGTGCTCAATCAGTGGTTCAGGCTGTGACTCAACAGCTCCCTCACAGCAGCCTATTTCAGCACCTGACTGCTCTTAATATACACTTTCATGGCACACTGTGTGGGAGATCCCATCTTGAACAATGAACACCCCTTTTTATTCACAATTAATGATTTTGTTGTTCAGAAGAGCTGATTTGGAAATTGAATGCCACTGAGAGCAAAAACATTGTTCAGTTATGCAGATTGCTCTGTTCCAGGTTACAAATCTTGTTTCTTACTAACCCAGTTTCTGTGTTTTGAAACTTGAAATTTTGAGCCTTTAATGCTTTATGTAATGCGCTTCTCACTCATGCCATTTCTTAAAAGATAATACATTGTTTCACAAATGATTTTTATCATTTAAAAGGCAGCTGAGCTTCTTCTAATGCACAGCTTAGTATATTTCAGCCTAGAAAAGAAGGTTATTCCATGTCAAACCTCAAGAACAGAGGAAGTGAAAAAAATGCTTTTAAAAAACGTGAAAGTAATTTGGCCACAAGAAGACAGACGTTTTTAACAGCTCCACAAAAATGCTTAATTATGATTCTGCTAGTGGAACTTACGATTCTCCAGTTCAAACATCAGTATGCTCCAAAATCCACGAGAACAGCAAGGATTTGCTGACCACGCTTTCACCTCTTTGATTGGAACTTCCTGTTATTTGCAATTCTGATGCCTTTTCTTTACACTCCTACATCCTAGCTTTCACTTTCAGCCCTGCAACCCCCAACCCCAGGCTCTGGGACAGAGCTTTCGTCTCTGAAGCCGAAATGTCCCTGACCTCAGGGCACACTGAAGCACCCGGTAGGTCTGTTGGATTTGCAGTGTGTTAATTGGCTCTGCTTTTCCGCCTCTCACCTCTTTGTAACTTGAATCCAAAACTACCAAGGACCACATTGTTAGTACAAAACCGTAGGAGATAACAGTCATTTAAACATCTAATTGACATTACCCAATGATGGACAGCACAAAGACTAATGAGTAATCAGTGCTGCAACATCACCGTCTAATCTCAGTGCCTGATCAAAGCCTTCTCTTATCAACACAATCAGCTTAACGAGTCTCAATGCAAGCACACATTTACAGCTGGAAAAAGTAGTTGGGGAGATCCACGTTAGAGAACTTGCTTGTTTAGTCTGGGATAGTGCTTCATTTTTCTGTTCTATTTGCTTTTGTGTTTTTAAAAGGATTTTTGCCCAGTAACAACAGCTGTTAGCTTTGGACCCTTGTAGTAAATCTGTATGAATGTAAGCCTCTATTCTCGCTTACTGTGCTACAAGGATAAAGTCCTAATTTGATTTTGAATATTGGAATTGCTGTAGTATTAAATATTAAGAAGATGCTTAAATATTTTTATTCTCTTCCCCCCTCTGCTTTTTCCAGTAAATAAATGCATCACATTGATTTCTTCATCTCTTATAAGAAACAAGTGCTTACAAGTGTTTAAGCTATGAAATCAGTATTTATAAGTAGTTAGGTTTGCTGTCCATACTTGGGGGCTGGGGGAAGAGAGAGAAGGAAGTAAATAAGAATTGTTCCATAACATTAAACTCTCTGGATACCATTCTAGACTGGCAACATCACACCAAGGTATGATTTCAGGTTCTAACTGAATCAATCCCTGGAGCACCAGCTACTTGCAGGCCTCACTTTACAGTTCTAGTCCTAAACAGGCTGTGCTTTCATGCTCTGAAGAAATGAGTGAGCTGAAGGTGCATCTTCAGTTTTGCTCTTGTTCTTTGGGCAAGTGGCAGCTCTAGACTGCTGTGAGAGAAAAATTTTTCCATCTGAAATGCATGTTTTGTCTATGGAAAAAAATGCCATTAAAAAAAAAAAAAGATAGATCTGTTACTGAGGCTTAAAGACTGTCAGGCTCAAAGAAAAAAAAACAGTAATTTAGCTTGGCCTGTTCTTCCTAAGTCTGGAGGAAATACTGCAGAGAAGACCCACAAAATCAGAAAGCACACAGGCCTTTAGGAGTTAACAGCAAGGCTGTGAATATCCCCTCCCAGGAGATATTCAAGGCCAGGCTGGATGGGGCTGTGAGCAACCTAGTCTAGTGGGAGGTGTCCCTGCCTATAGCAGTGGGGTTGGAACTAGTGGATCTTAAAGGCCCCTTCCAACCCAAACCATTCCATGATTCTGTCAGACTACCTGTGATACTGTTTGATTATCTCAAAGAAGATAAAAAAAAAAAAAATGTTTCTGTGTAGATCTCAAACAGATTGTTACTTGAAACTAGTAGCATCCCTGAGACAAGATATCTCATGTACAGTGAACAATTAAAAACAAGCCAGTAGTTACCACAGTTAAAAATACTTAGAGAAGTTTCACTTTGCAGAAGCTGGGATTCCTTGGTTGGAACTGTGGCTATCCAAAAGCAAAACAGTTATTCAGGGCTATTTTATTGTTGTATATTCAATGCCCCTTGGCCAGACTGTGTCAATCAATGAAAAAGAACAGTATTTCTGAGCAGTTCATCTGAGTGCCCTTTGAAGAGGTGGATTATCACCTGGATGTGCCCATTCTCTTTTGGACAATAAATAAACCTTTTTTGTTTTTCCCTCTTCGTATGGGATTCTGTGCTGGTGTGGTTGATTTGTCTCACTATGAATGCTTTCAGAAGGGCTTGTGTAATACGGGACCTAACAAAGCTGGACAGTGGCTTGGAGACTCAACACTGTGTTTTGAGCTCTTTTCTCTAACCAGCACCAGGTAAGAAATCTCAGCTGTTTCTGAATGCTTGTCCTAAAAGAAAATCCATACAGATATATGAACTACTTAGCTTACCTGCATAATCCCTAGTGTTGCAACTTGTTATGAACAATTTTACTGTAAATTATAGATGTGTAGCTATGCTACTGAAACCTACAATATTCACAGTTAGTTGTCCTCAGAGTTGATTTTTTTCCCACAGTGGTTCCTTTTATTACAGAATAGGTTTCTATGATTATGAAGAAGCAAACTCACTGAAAAATACAATAAGCAGAGCAGTATGAAAGATGAGGTCCTGTAAGTTGTGGGTTAGACTACACTTTCTCCTTTAGTGCAATAGGTACTTGCATCTTTGGACAGGGCAGATGAAACTGCTGTCTCTAGAGAAGATGAAGCTCCTGAAAAGTGGCATGAATAACTCCATGGCCAACTGCACTTGTGGCAGTAGCTCAACAAGTAAGGTATAGTTCATATAACTATATTAATATAATACTAAATTGTCTTGAATTCAAACAGAAGCATTACAATATTGCATAATTGGTAAAAAAAAAAAAAAAAAAAAAAAAAAGCTAAATAGAAGTACAACCACTTTTGTATGCAGTGTCCTAGGAAAAGAAGCTTCCCCATTGCTAGGAAGAGGCTTTGTGCTACGTGCCAGATTGCAGTCCTACCTGTAAGGCTTGTTGGCAGCTTTTTGTAAGAACACCCTGTGTAAACTCAGGCTTGATCCATCATCTTTTGTCATAGGCAATTTAAACACAGGAAAGCTGTGAAGGCCTTGAAAATATGAGTGCATATTGAAATAAAGCCCTCAGACCTAAGTCAAACAATGGGTTGACTGCTCACTAATGGAAAGATACTGGTCACAAAAAAGGCACTTATTGGAGAACCACAAAGAGACTGCTTTTGCTCTAAGAGGGTAACAGGGAAAAAGCAGCATTTTTTTCAGGAGGGTTTAAAGGAAAACAAACATAGGAACATTTTAAAAAGAAATGACCAAGCTATGTAGCAGCCTAGGAAAGTTACACCCCACAGCATTCTGCAGTGCAAAAGTCAGTGGCTAAGAACTGTCTAGAGATTGAAATGTCTTATGAAAGTAGACACAGAACATGGAGGTCAGAAAGAATGAATTTTCTGCCTTTGGTTCCAGTTTTCCCTCTTGAAGAGGTCTCAAAATTGGCCCTCTGGACACCTCTGTCACAAGGATTAAGATTATCAAGGCCCCAGCTACATGGCGCCCTCTCCATAATGAAGGACATTCAAAGACATTTTACAGTATGATTGATAAAATAACTCCTCTGACTGTGATGATTATTAACAAATACTAATAATGTGTATCACTGACATCAGACAAGTTACATGGGGTTAGTTTTAGAGGTTAAAGACATTCTTGTTTATCTGTGCTCTAAAACATCCCATCACAGCAGTTTGTAGTTCCCTCATAAGCACAGGTGTGCTCAGCTGCAACACAGTAATGAGTCTAGGTATTTTACCATCAGTACTGAGAGAATCAAGTGTAATTTAACATTATACCTAGTATTTTTGTATTTCAAGTTGCAAAAGAAAACTGAGAAATACATAGGCAGGATTTAGAAAATGTAGTGGCACCCATCTCACCTAATCTGAGAAGTCTGCAGCATAGATATCTGCATTTGATCTAATTTTTGAGTCTCCTTTCATATTCAGCGGAGTGAAATAAACTCTTCTGAAATCCTTGTCAGTTGTCCTATCTTTGTGTGAGGTGAGGTGACCCCTGAAAGCCCTATTTCTGTCTCTTTGTAAAGGGAGCCCAGACAGCTAGCTCAAAGGTGACACTCTGCTCTGCAAACATCCCCAGTTTGATGGGGAATCTCGCCCTTCAGCTGTTAGAGACCTCTGTTCCCAAAAGTTTGTTTCACCAGAAGTTCCTCTTCTGTCCCTTCTCAGGGGAAGCTATTAGAATCTGGTTCTAAGTAATACAAGAAATCCCCAAGATGGCTTTTGTTTGCTATTCTTAATCTTCTCTGAGCAACTCAGTTTCTGGGGCCAGGTGCGTATACTTAGTCATCAATAAATCCACAGTAAACAAGTTATGCAAAGGCAGGTTTTTTTTTGTTTGTTTTTTAAACTGGGAGTTCCCACCCTTCCTCTGAAGCCTTCCCTCCCTCCCTCCCTTTTGGATAACTATGGAATCCAATGAGAAGGCTAAGAGGTACTTGTTCTGGGGAGCAAGGTATGATGGCAGTGCACAATAATTACCAATGGAATTAAATTTGAGCTCTACTAGGAGCCATAAACTCACAGTAGAGGACAAATTGACACTGATAAAGTACTGGAGAAGTTGGTGCATATTTAGTTGTCTGAATCCTATAGAAAGGCAGGAACACACAACGCACTCAGGAACAAATGAGAAGAGCAGAAATGGGGCAATATTACTCCAGGATGTTCTGGCCACTGTAAGCTCAGTGCCATCTCAGACTTGGTTAAGCTGCAGCAACCAGAAGTTTCATCCCTAGGGGATGATTTGGAAAACAGTGGGGAAAAGGATCACTGCAGCAGGCCATGAATTAACAAAACACATTAAGGGGAAAATATTTGCCACTGGTTTCTAGTCTGCTGGAAGAAGATAATACACATATGTAGGAGTGTACCTGTCATCCCTGCTGCTCTTTGGAGTCTTGCTCAGAGCACATGTGCTTGCATTTGCACTAAAATAGCTTCCAGACAAGAAGAGAAATAAATTTAAAGTGACAGGTGCAGGAATTCAAGGACTGGGAAAGACTCTGGGGATGTATTCTTCTACAGATCACAGACAGGTTAAAGGCACGGTGTAAATGTAAGTGGTTTATGCCGGCAGTGTAGTGCTGACTCAATGGAAAAATGTTATGCTCCATTTGTGTACATATTCCTGCCTCCTGACTTGGGACCATACTGCAACATGCAATTTTTGGCTTAAAATCTAAATAACTATAAACATCACATGAAGGCACAACTAAAGGGAGACTACAAATGCAATCAGAACACTTTTTGTCCCCCTTCTCCCTCTCCTGCTCTCAGCAGGCCAGTAGCGTGTCTTTGGGTTTTCTAATCAGTTCCACCTCCTGAAGCATAACGCACCTGCCTGCCCTTCCCAGGACTCTTAAGGCGGATTCCACATGGCCTAGGCTATTGCATGCTTATGAAACTCAGCCCTACCATCATGAGAAAGCGTAGGAGAGCACACATCCCGGCCTGCCCAACTTCTGCCTCAAATTCTAAGCCAAAAGTTTTTTGATTCAAACAAAGAAGTTGTTCCTTGGTGTAACGAGGAGATGGACTAATTCAGAATTAACAAGGAATCATTTCATATCTAGTCCCTGAAAAAGGCACAGACTTTCACAGCACTTTTTATAAGCAGGTTGTGATTGCTGGTGGTCTTTGTGCTGTCACGTTTTTATGTTACAGCAACATAGAAAAATCACTGTGACTTATATTGCTCCTACTAGTTACCTGAGGTCTTTGGGAGCACCACATGGGATGAACTGTTCTTCTTACAAGCCTGAAATAATTGAGTTTCCCACCAAGACTTCTGAGGTTGCCAGTAATTACTGCTGCAGCACGGGAGCTGGTCTGAGTCTGGCCCAAACTTGTTCTGTGCTGACCTACCATAGACCTTCTGTTCAGATTGCTTTGCTTAATAGTTCTTCCATTTTTATTTGTTGTTTTTACAAATTACAATAAGTAGTCATCCAATTAACTCTGCATGGACAACCTTTTCTTACATCTCTGTGGTGCTGTGATGGATTTTGACTGCTGTTATTTCTTGCTCACCATTACCAAGTATTGGCCTTGTAATGGTAAGCCTATGTGTTAGCTAGAAGTGCATTTCTCTCACCATGCAGTGTGCACCCTTGGGTACTTGTTAAAATAAGGCACTAAGATGAGGACTGGTGTTAAGGAAGGAGTTACGTAGCAGTTGGACAGATCAATACAATGGGAAAGGCATTACAACAGGGGTGTGACAACAGAAGGACCTGTACAATAGAAAGGTGTTATAAAGGATGGGAAGAAGATTGCTCACCCATATCAGAAGAGTCTAGGTTTGCAAAGAAAAGTTTTGCCAAAGAGGGATCTCCAGAAAGAGATGCTTCCTCAGTGGCAGTCAGCCCTTAAATGAGGTCTAAGATGGGTGGAGCCAGCCTGCACTCCTTCCTGTATCACATGTGAATTGCCTTCACCTGTGCTCCTAGGGCTGGACATGTCTTTTCTCCAGGTGCTCAGTCAGTGGTTCAGGCCATGACTCAACAGTTCCCATACAAGTTATTAAAGTAGTGATTAATCCCTGAGCAAGAAAACCTGTAATATATATTTTTCAGTTCTGCCTTTGCTCACTACTGGTGCTTACACAACTAAAGACCCACAAATGGAAAAGTGAAAAATGATGAAAATTAAGGATGGCTCAAAACAAGCTGATTTTTTTATCTATTTAGTTAACTATAGTGAAGTCAGAGCACTTGCCTGGATGGCTAGACACTTTTCTAAAATGTTTGAAACAAAAATCCAGCAAATTTAGCATCCTTAACCATCTACAACCCCCCCCCCCCCCCCTCCTATTTCTCCACAAAATCAAAAACTTTTGAACTCAGTGTAATAAAACCCACTAGCTATGCTATGTGTTGGAAGACATTGTCTCTTGTCATATGTAACAGTGTCCTCCAGTCAGAAAATATTGTGTGTCACAACATCTCACTAAGTAAGTATTCCCTCAGTGTCACGTGGCAAGAAAGAAGTTTTATTGATAAAAATCATCAGCTTGAAATTCACAAATGCAAAAACATTTGACTTCAAAATAATGGTATGATGTATCCACTCGCTGTGGATATTTCCCCCAGGAATTTGGGAGATCAGAGCAGTCCAGTGTCAAGGATACTGTTGCAGACTGTTCTTCCACCTGGCTTGCAACATAACACACAGGTACCTCCCGTCACTGATGTATCAGCCTAAATTGTTTTTAAAACTTTGTATTGAAGGGATCCTGCTACCATCCTAGCCAGCCTGTTCTAGAACGTAATTGTTCTCAGAGCAGTATGTTTTCCCTAGTGTGTAACCGAAATCCTCTTTGCTGCAAGTTAAGCTGATAGCTTCTTGCCCTCCTTCAGAGGACACGAAGAGCAATTGATCACTGTAATAAGCTTTGAACTGGAAGACTTTTCTGCCCTTCCCTCAACTTCATAATTAATCATCTAAATAGTTCCAGCTCTCTCAGCCCTTCTTTGAAGATCCTGACTTTCTGAAAAATCTTCTTTTTCTTGTTCTTTGAACATTCTGTTATTCCCAGGCTTCTTTAAATGCTGTGCCCAAAGCAGGAATCAAGCTCTTACTGGTAATAAGTAGAGCAGAATAATTACCTCCCTTGTCTTACAGACAACACTTCTGATAATATATCCTGGAATGAAATTTTCCTCTTTTTTCTTTTTGGAACGTGGTATTTCATTGTCTGTGAACTGCTATAACCCCGGATATTTTCTGCAGCACTGCCTACCCATTTATTCCCCCATTTTACACTGCTCTCGTGTTTTCTGTGTGCTCTCGTTTTCCTGACTGTACAATTTTCAACATCTTGTCATGAAATTTTCACTTACTTTAGATTCCCTACCAGGTCCAGTTTTATTTGAATTCCAAAAAGCTTGTCTTTTCCCCTTTTCCAGTTTGGCATCAGCTAAGATTTAGTGTGCATTCCCAGAGCAGGCGTGGTGCTGGTGAACCAGTTTTATAGAGCTGGATATATGACAGACTTCTATAGGAATACATATATGAAAAATCATAATGATTTGAATGATGAATTTCTCCTCCATCAATCACTTCTGACTGTTACTGTGATTTATTCTTATCCATTGCTAGTGTGCTATCAGGTTCCTTTATGAAGTTTATCTGCAAACTCAAGGACTCAAAAAATGTGTCAGCTTGAATGGTGATGGGGGCTGGGAGGGGAAGAGGAAGAAGAGGACAGAGTAGGTCAATTAAAGTTAACTGTTGTCCATGTGGCATCAGGAGAATAAGGCTTAGTGGGGAAAAAAGAATACAGAAGATGAATCCAAGTGCAAAGATTCACAAAACTTTTTTCTGGAAGAAAAGGAACAGAATGTTACCAGAGACCTACTGTGGGTTTGGAAGTGTATGTGAAGAAATGCATTTTTCTTTCCTCAGGAATGGATCAGATTTTGAGTAGAAAATTAATGTGGAAAGTAGAAACAATGCTTTAATGAGTCTTCTCTCAGAATTCTTACACATCACAGCTAAAAGCAGCATAAGTGTATTTTAGAAATAGGCCCCAGCTCTTGCTTATGAAAAAACAACTTCTTTTTGGAAGAACGGGCCAAACATATCAGGGCAAAAGAAAAAGAGGCCAGAAACTTCAACATTACTGCAGAGGGAAGGCACGCTGTCATAGGAGATGGAAGGTGTAGGTGACAGATGGACAGGTCGGTAAAGG
The DNA here is from genome assembly GCF_016699485.2 of Gallus gallus. Classification (NCBI taxonomy): domain Eukaryota; kingdom Metazoa; phylum Chordata; class Aves; order Galliformes; family Phasianidae; genus Gallus; species Gallus gallus. Next base: position 1,108,548 of record NC_052544.1, read on the forward strand.
GAAGGAGTAAGATATAAGAGTTCCCTATCCAGTATTAGGAGTTCTACAGGACAGAAAATTTACCAGATACCCACTTTTTCCAACACATGCTCCTCCTTTACAGCCTTCTTTCTTAGCCAGAGCAGTCTGGGATTTCCCTATACATTCACTGTCACTTCAGTTCCTTGTAATCACAGGTGACAGCACAGTGGGGTAAACCAAACATGCTGGTGCCCATGTAATTGGATGCTCCTGTGCACAATAAGCACCTTTTACTGCACAGTTCACAGTGTCTGTCATGTGTGAACCATTCTGTTCTGCTGATGCCTCCTTCACTTTGCATCGTTTTTTTTGCTTAAGGGCATTTTGTTCTTACTTAAAGAAGCCTATGTCTTCCTTCTTTTTGATGTTTCACTATAGTTTCATTTTGTTTCAAAACTGGAACCTTAGAGTCAAATCTTAGTTTCAGTTCTCTGAAGCATACCTTTAGGTTGAAGTGATCTGCTTTCTGGGGAACCAGTCAGCACAAATTGAGTGTCCGTGTATGATATTGAGAGCAGCCCTAGGGAGAAGGTCTTGGGGGGTTCTGGTGGATGAAAAACTTGTCACGAGCCAGCAGCCAGAAGGCCAACTATATCCTGGGTTGTATCAGAAGAGGGGTGATCAGCAGAGAGAGGGATGTGATTGTTTCTCCTCTGCTCTGCTCTCATGGGGACCCATCTAGAGTATTACATCCAGCTCTTGGGTCCCTAGTGTGAGAAATATGTGGACCTGTTGGAGCAGATCCAGAAGAGGCCACAAAGATGCTCAGAGGGCAGGAGCACAGAAGGGCTGAGGGAGCTGAGGGTGTTCAGCCTGGAGAAAAGTAGGCTCCGGGAAGACCTCATTCTAGGACTTTAAGGGAGCTTATAAACAGGAGGAAGAGTGACTTTTTTACTCAGGAATTTAGAGGTAGGACAAAAGAGGAATAGTTTAAAGAGAGGAGATTTATGTTAGGTACTAAGAGGAAATTACTTGGAGAGCAGTGAGGCCCTGGCACAGGCTGTTGAGATCTGTTGGTGTCCCATCCTTGGAGGTGCACAAGGCCAGGCTGAGTAAGCCCTGGGCAGCCTGAGCTGGTGGGGTGCAACCAGCATAAGGCAGGTGAGTTGGAACTGTGTGGGCCTTAAGGTCCCTTTCAAACCATTCTGTGATTCTACAATAACCTGTGACTTCCAATCCTATATGCCAGAATTCTGGAAATGCACGTACAACACTATCCAAGTGCAAGATGGAGTTTTCCTTAGACTCTAAACCTGGGGGAGGACGGGAGGGGGGAGGGGAAATCTTACTGCCTTATAATCACAGCCTATATCTAAAGTACCCCTCTCCAAATCTGCAGTTCTTTTCAGAGGCCAGGAATCAGGTTTGGTGCACTAAAGAACTGACTGAAATATTTCCCAGATCAGATAGGTAATATGGTCCATGGTAGCCACGGACAAAAACATGTTCATTTTGATGTGCTCAGTACCAAATAATTGTGGGATTTGCTTTTCAGCCTTTTCTCAGTACTGCAGAATCCCCTGTTCAAGTCTGTTGAGCAATAGCTATGCTTCTATACACATAAATAGTCAAAGACTAATCATCAGCTGGAGGCCTTCAGAAAGGGGATTGCTGCATCTTCCTCCCTGAGGCAGAACACCGGGACAGGATTACACAATGTAGTTATGTGATGCCATGCAGCTTTCACATGTACGAACCCCACAAAGCATATAACTAAATGCTCTGCTAAGATTTGTTTTTAAAAATATATTGCAGTATATGTGGGGCTAAACTTTCCAAGCATTACTTAACTTTTGTAAATTGTTTTTACATTATCTTAAGAAGAAACCTGCTGTCTTGCTTTCTGTCTAAGAAACGAGAACAATACCAGCCAGACAGAGATTAGTGTTGCTTTCTTGCTGCCAAACTGAAAGCTTTAAGTCTACAGACTGTACTCAGAAAGTTATTACAGAGAATCAGTGTGGCCCCAACCCTGATCTTCAGAACAGATATCCGTCAAAGTCTGAATTTAATTTCCTTCAAAATATTAGGCTGTTTGCAGATGATCTTTGTAACTGATTATGTTGCTGTAAACATTACTGTTGGTAGAACAAATTATGTTCTTTCATATTTTTTGTTATTTAGTTGATGTTATCTAGAATGACTCTGTTCCCTCAACCTTAACAAACTTTATAAACACATTTTGAACTCACATGTTGGTGTGGGTTGAAGAGGAGCTTTGGGGCCAAACTTCAGTATGGGATGGGATGGGATGGGATGGGATGGGATGGGATGGGATGGGATGGGATGGGATGGGATAGGATAGGATAGGATAGGATAGGATAGGATAGGATAGGATAGGATAGGATAGGATAGGATAGGATAGGATAGGATAGGATAGGATAGGATAGGATAGGATAGGATAGGATAGGATAGGGTAGGATAGTTTGAAAGGACCTATAAAGATCATTTATTCTAACTGCCTGACCACTTCAGAGCTAACCAAAAGTTAAAGAATATTATGGAGGGCATTGTCCAAATGACTCTTCAGTGCTGACAGACATGGAGTACCAACACTCTAACAAGGAAGTTTGTTTCAGTGTTTGACTACCCTAAAGTCTCCATTCCTGAAGGTATTCAAGACCCACTGGCTGAGAACCTGAGTAACCTGCTTTAGCTGACCCTGATGTGAGGAGTGAGGACACTGAATATGATGGTCTCCAGAAGGCACCTCCTAACCTCATCCTTCTGGTTCTGGGAATGATGAGAAAACTGGTTTCTGATAAAGCAGCTTGACTGTGAGTTCCAGGAGAGAAAGACAAGACTGGAATTGAATAAGGGGACATGGTTTAGTGGGAAATATTGGTGATAGGTGGATGGTTGGACTGTTACTGCAGGTTGCACTCATCACAGTATTTCAGTACTTGAACGGTGACTACAAAGAGGACAAAAACTCTCTTCAGAAAGAGCCACATGCCATCCAGAGGGACCTTGGCAAGCTTAAGAGGTGGGCCCATGTGAACTTCATGAAATTCACCAAGGCCAAGTGCATGGTCCTGCGACCTGGGTCAGGGAAATCCCAAACATAAATACAGGCTGCACAGTGAGTGGATTGAAGGCAGGCCTGCAGAGAAGGACTTAGCGATGTTGATGGACAAAAAGCTTGTATGAGCCAGCATTGCGCATTTGCAGCCCTGAAGGCCAGCAGTATCCTGGGCTTCATCAGCAGAGGGAAGAGGGAGGTGATTGTCCCCCTCTGCTCTGCCCTCATCAGGCCCCATCTGGAGTACGGCATCCAGGCTTGGGGCCCTCAGCACAGGAAAGATGTGGAGCTGTTGGACTGGGACCAGAGGAGGTCCATGATGATGCTCAGAGGGCTGCAGCACCTCACCTATGAAGACAGGCTGAGAGAGATGGGCTTGTTTAGCTTGGAGAAGTGAGGACCCTGAGGAGACCTCACTGCAGCCTTCAAATATTTACAAGGGCCTACAGGAAAGCTGGAGGACTCTTTATCAGAGAGCGTAGTGATAGGACAAAGTGTAATGTTTTTAAACTAAGAGAAGGGACATTCAGATTAGATATAAGGAAGAAATTCTTTACTCAGAGGATGGTGCACTGGCACAGAGAAACTGTGGGAGCTCCATCCCTGAAAGTGCTCAAGGCCAGGTTGGATGGGGCCCTGGGCAGCCTGATCTAGCGGAGGTGTCCCTGCCTAAGACAGAGGATTGGAACTAATCATCTTTAAGGTCCTTTCCAAATAAGCCATTCTCTGATTCCATGGAGAAGATGAGGGATGGTGGATAGAAGTTGGAAGACATTTAGTCTTGATATAGAATATTTTTTCTACAGTTAGAATGATCTCTGGAACCGTCTCCCCAGGGACACGGTAAAATCCTCATCACTGGAGATTCTAGCCAAATTTGCCTCCTTTGGCCATGTAGATCTATTTATCAGAGAGCGTAGTGATAGGACAAAGTGTAATGTTTTTAAACTAAGAGAAGGGACATTCATAACCATACAGGTTAATAGTACAACCTGTACCAACCTGCACTAAGACCTACTAGAGGTCTTAGAGGTCTTTTCCAACTTTGGTGACTCAGTGATTCTATAATTCTAAAGCATTACTCATATTCAGGTAGTGTACCATTTATGTCCATTAAAGCAGCAGATGAGGCAACAAAGCATGGAATTGGTAAAACTAATTAAAAGTAGTGTATTATGCCTCTATGATTAGTAGGGCAAAAGTTTTTGAGGGTAGACAAGCTACATTTAATTTGATGAAGCTGAACCAATTAAAATTTGATCTACATTTTATCTTTCGATTTAATGTATTTCATTTCAAAGACAGCTTTTTTCCTTTTGCAAGCTTTTCATGCAGTATATTCCTTAATCATTACATTTTCTAATTTAACAGTATGCAGTACTGTGTCAAATCAGTTTTATGTCCACAGTTTCCTTCTGTGATATTTGTTACCACTGTGAAAAATCCTGTCAGATTTGATAGGAATAACCTCCCATGTGTAAATCCCACAGAGTCAAACTCTCCTTAATTAAATCATAACAGTCCAGCTGGCCTGCTCCATCTAGGCTTAATGGTGTCCTCTGTTACCCTTCCAGTCTTAAAACTACATTTTTTTTATTCTTGTATTTTCCTTAGTATACAAGACAGGTGTTGTATTAAAATTGTTCCAAACATCTCCTTGCTTCCAGGAATGTACTGAATACATATGCTAATACTGGCCCAGTTTTTCCAGCAGTTGCCTCAGGATTCTGGGATGGAGTCTTTCTCATTTTGCACACTTGCTTAATCTTTGAGTGCTCTACTTCTTTCTTTTCTTCTTTCTTTCTGGTGAGGCCGCACCTCAAGTATTGTGTTCAGTTTTGGGCCCCTCCCTAGAAGAAAGACATTGACGCCCTGGAACATGTTCAGAGAGGGACAACAAAGCTGGTGAGCGGTCTGGAGCACAAGTCTTATGAGGGGCAGCTGAGAGAGCTGGGATTGTTTAGTCTGGAGAAGAGGAGGCTCAGGGGAGACCACACTGCACTCTACAACTTCCTGAAGGGAGTCTGTGATGAGGAGGGGTTTGGCTTCTTCTCCCAGGCAACAAACAGGACCTGAGGAAATGGACACAAGTTGTACCAGAGGAGATTTATATTGTAGATAAGGAAAAACTTTTTCTCTCAGGGAGTGATCAGGCACTGGAATGGCCTGCCCAGGAAGGCGGTGGAGTCACTGTCCCTGGCAGTGTTCAAGAGGTGTCTAGAAGAGCAACTACGAGACATGGTTTAGTGGCTTGTGGTAGCAATGGTGATGGGAGGACAGTTGGATTAGATGATCAAATAGGTCCTTTCCGACCTTGTGATTCTATGATTCTATGATTCTTTTTTTTTTTTTTCCCTCTCTTTCTTTCATTATTTATTTTGACCTGGCAATATCCCAGTTTCCTTCAGCAGATTTAATTTTTTTAAATAATAATTTCTATTTTGGGGAAAAATTTCTTGCTTTAATGATTAGACTTAGTGTTTCCCATGTATATTCTTGTTTGTCATGTAACTGAAATGCCGTTATTAACCGATGGCTGACATCATGGCTACTGCAGAACAGTCAGACCATGGGCTCTTTGTCAAAAAAGAAAAAAGAAAAAAGTATACTTGATGGTGATGGTATGAACTTCTTCTGCAATATCATGACTATTTAATAAATGATACAAGTAATACAAGGTGTAATTATGAAGAAGAGATGAAACTCAGTATCTTATTCATGCCTTTCCTCATCTTTGTTGGGCAGAGGCTAAACGTGGTATTTTAACAGTAGCAATGCTAATTTGTTTCAGTTACTACAGCACTTTTTCTTAAATTTAAAGTACTTCTCTGTGAACTTGGATTTTTCTCACTTCAAAGAGAGTTACTAGAAGTCAAATGATCAAGTAGGTCAAGAATGTTGATCATTACCTTCCCCTGTCTGTTCCTCAGTTTTAATATAGACTATTAAAAACAAAATTACACTGTAATCAACTTTAGAATGTAATTTTATATGGAGATAATGGAATCTATATGTAAATAAACCCCAACTGTTCTTCTGTGTATAACCTACAACTTCCACTAAGCCATTTTGTACACATGGTTGGTTAGTTACCCCTGTGTCTCTGCTAGTTCTTGCTTCACTGTTGACACATTTGTTTTTTGTAGACTTTTATCACATCTCTTCATCTCCTTCTCTCTAAGATAAACATTTTTAGCTCTCTTTCCTCATGTTTAATTTCCTTCAAGATTTTTATCAGTTGATAATATTTCTTTGGACTGGCTGAGCTTATGAACACATAACACTTCAGCTATCCTGTGCGACATAGGTATCCATTTGTTTTAAAACGGATATTACAGAAACAGAGAAAGTATAAATCATCCAGAATTATGGATGGACCTGGAACTGCAGTTAATTAAAAATATTAGAAAACCTTCATGTCTGTTGTTTAGAAAATAGTAAACTTGCTAGCAGTTCATTGTATTAAACAAAGCACAGAGATGTAAGAGTGTGTTTGAACTTATTGTCTTTTTAGATTTGCAGTGGATGCTAGAAAGGAATACATGAGAAAAAGCAGTAAGCACCAATTTAGGAAACTGCCAAACTGCACAGCTGTCTTGCTGTAACAGATAGGCTCAGTTCCTGCACTTGACATAATCCTTGCTCAGGCATAGGAGCCACAATAGGCTTTGATGTGACTTTTCTCTGGACCAGACAGCTCATTAATATTAAACCACCAGGTGGGTGTTGATGGTCATAAACTTGAACAGGTGATGTACTGAAATCTCTCATCGAGGAACAACAAATTACATCAAGAGGCTGAAAGAAATATGGTAAGATTGTAAGCTTGAACATGAGCCAGTCACTACCTTATAAATAAAGCAGTCAGAGAAGGCCTAATTGGAGTTCTCCTTGATGAAACATCAGGCTGCACAGCAGCAATTTCACCTTGGCAGGGGCATCTCTCAGGGTTTCACCTGGATGTCAAGTGATACTAACTCCATTTACTGGAGAGTAAAACTTTAATTTTCAAAGGCACCTGATTTATGTTAAGATTTAGTGACTGAATTATGGAGTACACTGATCACTGTGACTGTTGTCATCATAACAAATTAAAAATATCAGCATACTTCCTCTAATAAACCAAACCGTAATTACATCATTGAAACTGTAAGTATTGGGTATCTTCAGAAATGTCTTCTTCCAGAGTGCCAAGTGTCACTCATGGCTCCTGAGAGGCATAGTATATTACACCTCTTTGAGAAAGAATGTTATGGATAATGTCTTGGGGTGGGAGGTGTCCCTAATTATTAGAAGGAAGTACACTAAGAGACTGGATTTGGGAAAAAGTATTATCTTCTTACAGATCCTGTCTACTGTTTTTATTAGTACCTTGTGTCTTTCTAAAGTTTCTAAAAAAATAATGTACAAGACACGGGAACAGCATACAGTATGAAAAAAATTGATACGGTGTTTATTTCATGTATAAAGGTCCACCTTTATGCAAACGGATCTCCCTGCTACCCTCTCTTCTTTTAACACAGCACATAGTTTACTGGTCAAAATGCATATTTTTTTTAATATATAAAAGGCATGGAAAGGCACACAGTCAAATGACTGGGAAAAGTTTTATGCGCCAGAACACATTGTAGGATGTCATGAAGAAATCAGAGGATTTGAAACATTCTCACTTAGATCAATCCAAACGAAGAGCAGCTTCCTCCAGTGTCTACTTCCTGATCTTAATGAAGATATAATTGATGCTCAGCATGTAAATAACGAAGTGATGACAAATGTAAATTAGTAACTCATTAATATCAATAGAAACAGCTTAGTTTTGAGGGTTTTGTGTTGACTTTTTTTAATATACAGAGGTTACCTATTCTCTTCCATGTTTCCCTTGCATCCTAGTACTTGGCTATGAAATGTCTTCCAGAACTCTCCTCAAACTTCACTATCATTAATATAAAAGACAAAAGAGGTGAGAATCAAACACCAAGACACTGGAAACAACAATGTCAGATACAAAAAAGTTATGATCTTCTGGGGAGAAAAGTTAAGGCTGTCATTAGCAAAGGGCACAAGGAGTGAAGATGTCCTGCATCAGAACCCTTTTTGGCTAGTCTGTGCGAACTACAGCTGCAAGGCCTATCCTTGAGGAAAATCTGAGCATGAAATATTCCTGTTTGTATAATTAATACATGAAATCATTCCTCCCAGTTCCTATTGGTAGTATTCATGTGTTACAGCCCTGCAAAGGAGTAAACATTAATGTTCCATTACCACTCTGTTTTACCCACATCCTGGTCATGTTCCTTAGAAACTTCTGCCCAATACTTTTGTGATACTATGACATCCTGCCCCCGGGGTTTACTTACATGGGGATTATTTGTCTTTCTCTTCAAAATGCTTCATTATAAATTAAATCATGTGTAGTTAAGAGTGGATGCCTGGGCTTATTAGGAGAATGACAGAAGACTGTTAAATACTGAATTCCAGCTTTATGCTTCTGAGTGAATTAAGGTCATTGTTAAACAGACACCCCCAGTACTACTGATAACAAATGGAAAGAAAGTCCAGTGAGGGCAGCAAAATAAACTCTAAAAGAAGCATTAAGCTGTTTTGCAACATTATGAGAATATGAGATCAGGCCTTGCAAATGGCAGAGAATCAATATTCTGTAGTATTGCGGCTCTTATTAAAGGAAAAAGAACAATGAAAGAAACATTCCTGAAATGTTTGTTCAGACAAACTGAAGGATGGGAGAACCAGAGGGACATGGTTCACAAATTGCTGTGGTGGTTGAAAGTTCAGCCAAGTTTTAAGCACTCTGTAGTATTGTAGTGTACTACATTTGTTATTGTTGCCTTGTGGAAAATAGAATTGAGGCTCTCCAGAGAAGTACAGGCATTTGTACCACTGACAAGGCATGTGTGTTCTTCTACCTCCACTGGCAATCATCTTTACAGTTAATGGAGAGGAAACACAGAACAGACTTCTGGAACCAGGAAGATAATTTTCTCATAAAGAAATATATATCCTTATAGATTTTCAGGATATATGGGAACTGAAACTCGGGCCAAGCAGGCAAATAGGATCCAAGGACATTCTGGTGGCATGGGTTCCTGCATTTGTGTGAGCTTCTGTGTCCTGAAGCTAAAGCCCAGAGGCGGGGCTTTCTACATAAAAGGGAAATGATTTAAAAATCTATGGCTGTTTCCTGGCAATAAATGATGCTTTGTTTAAGACAGGAAATATAGTGTGATCAAGAAGCTCAAGGATATGAGTCAAAAGTTATGAGGAAATAAGAAATAAAATGTGGGAGAACAGAAATGTGGAGCACGCTTCCAGTTATGCAGTGTTGGGAGGCCACGGGGAGGGAAGCAAGGAGTCACAAGTGAGCAGCAAAGTCCAGGCTGTGCTCAAAGGCAAAAAGGAATTACATATAGAGTGAGAGTGAAGACATGATATTGAACAGGAGCATCAACAGGCCTTGATTGTGCAGAGGTGAAGTTAGGGTAGCTGAAGAAACCCTGGAGTGGGAAGTGGTGAAGGCTACAAGAAGTGTCCTACAGGTACAGAGATATTAAAATAAAATGGTAACACACTGCTCAATGGGACACAGGTGATGTAGGAACAAAGGACATGTCAAAGGCTGTCCTACTCCAGTTAAGGCAGATTAAACTCATATTTCACTTTAAAAGCAATGGTACAAATGTAGAATTTGTAAGAATCCCTAGTCAGCAGTTTCACTGAACATAGATCAAACATGTTCCTAATATAAGCAAGAGGAATTACAGTTTTATTGCCAGAAAACAGTATTTCCAATTAGAGTCAGAGGGTTTTCACTGCCTGGTAGATAGGTGCAATAGGATATGTAAAGTACAAGACATCGGATTGGTATTTATCTTCTGAAAGCTTGTCATCTCAGAATATGAAATGGCAGGTAGGGAAGTAGCTGGACACAGGCATGACTAAGGCCAGCATGGCTAGCATATAACCTTGTAAATGAATATTCATCAACACTTCGGCCAAGCAGACAGAGTAGAGATGGTTCTACATAAGAAAAAGCCAAAACCAAAGGTAAGCTAAAGGACCAGGAGGACATCTGGTCTTCAGAAGACAACTTTTCAATTTTCAGTTGAAAAGTAATGTTTCCAAAATGTCAGAATAATATGTATATGTGTGTGTGTATTCTCCTTAATACACATGTATGCATTCCCTGAGGAATAACATGGAGGTGAGTCTCATTGGAAAGAGTCCTATGGGAAATAGATTCACAGAAAGCAACATCTGATGCTCACATATGTCTCAATCTGAAGCAAAAAGACTTCTGTTCATTACTGAAGGTCTGAAGTTTGATCATTATCCTTGTTATTTTATTAACTTCTATGGAGATCTCTAGTTTTATTTAAAGCTATGTTGTGGTTTAACCCCAGCAGGCAGCTCAGAGCTACATGATCGCTTGCTCACTTTCCCCAGATGGGGCAAGGGAGCCAATCAGAGAGGTAAAATTGAAAGAAGTCATGGGTTGAGATGAAGACAGTGACAGCATCATAGGTACAGCAAAAGCTGTGCACACAAGCAAAGCACAACAAGGAATTCATTCGCGACTTCCCATTGACAGGCAGATGTTCAGCCACTACCAGGAAAGAAGGGCTCACCATGCACAATGGTGTCTTGGGAAGACAAATGCCATCACTCTGAATGTCCCCTCAGTCTTTCTTATTACCCCAGATTTTATTGCTGAGCATGATGTCATATGATATGCAATATTCCTTTAGTCAGTCTGGGTCAGCTGTACTTGCTGTCTCCTCCCAATTCCTTGTGCAACCCCAGCCTGTTTGCTGGCAGGGTAGCATGAGAAGCAGAAAAGTCCTTGGGTCTGTGCAAGTACTGCCCTAAAGCAATTAAAACATCAATGTGTTATCACCACTATTTGCATCAAAAATCCTAAATGCAGGATTGTATGGCATCATGAAGAAAATTAACTCCATCCCAACCAAAACCATGGCAAGTCTGCTAGTAACACAAAGGTGAACAAAAGCTGAATTTGGTTCCTTGTGTTGTTTAAAATGTAATTCCAGGGGAATCTTTGTGTTGAATAAATAAAGAAAAAATAGTCTTGAAAACTAATAGATGCATAGTTGTCACATTTCTTTTTGTCCTTTACAATAATATTTGGGAATCAAATGTGGATACACTAAATAGATAAGACATTATATATAACCTGGAGTGTGTTAGATACCAATAGATACATTTCACAGGTGCAGGAGGAATTTTGTGAACATGAATTTTGTATATATGATATATTTATACCCACTGATGCCTGTAACAGGACTACTATCTTTTGACAAAATTACAATCTAGTTCTAGAAAGACACCTACTACAGACTTCAAGGAAAAAAAATAAAGGACAGAAAATGCACCATATGCCTTAGCAATTACTTTTTATTGTTATAAATTAGGCTTTATTCCCTATTTTTAACTCTTTGAACTTCCAAATCATAGCAAGGACACATCAGATAGCCTTGCTAGGTAGGAGAGCCATCTGATAGATACTTGCTCAGCGGAGTCTGATGCAATGACCTATAACTTTACTGTAAGTCACAGACTGAATTTTTCAGTCTGTGTCCAGAGCCCTATAGGTCATTTATCACTCTCACTTTTCCTCTGTGAAATATCAACAACTTTTAAGTTTACACTTGGAAGTGGCATTCCAATGTCTTCCATAAATAAAAGGGTATACTGATATTCAGTGCTCCTCTACAATACCCATGCTTTGTGTAGGACATCCCAGTAGTGCTTAAGAGGTTGCCTACAGAAATTTCTAATCTGTACAGAGCTGATAGTTTCTTGATCACTGTCCAGAGACATGTGTCTGTGTGTGATTCTTTGTTCCTGCAGGCACGATACTGTGTTTTATTATATTTTAAAAGTGCCTTATTTGATTATTTTTTTCTGCCATACCAACCATTCCACAACTCTCTGAAACATTCCCTGTCCTTTTTGTTCATCACCATCCCAAATTTGTATGATCTGAAAACTTCCCAGGAACAAATGTATGTTTACACTAACATTAATTCTCCATATTGAAGAGAAAGAATATTATACAGGCAAGGCACAAAAAAAGAGTCTTTACAGGGCATTACTTGTCTTACTGCATTTATTTGTTATATCACCACTAATCACACTGAGGCTATCAAATAGGCAGATTTAATTCGATTCTGGATGTGCGCTTCTGATTTTCCATGGTGCTGTTTTTTCACTTATTTATCTGAATGCTGGAAGCAGAAAGTCAGGCCTTATAAAAATCTAATTATATTATATAAACAGAGCAGTTTACATTATCTTACATATTTGTAATCTTGTCAAAAAAAGATATCAAATCTCCCTGACATAATCCACTTTCCATTAAGCCACGCTCTCCTCATAAGAGACTTGAAGGTGCCACACAATAAGAGGACTATCTATGAGAAGTTAGTAAAAAAAAGATGAGACAGTGGGAACTGAAGGGTTAAATTGTTCATTTACTCTGCTTCCTGGTGGTTGAGAACACTTCCTTTCCCTTGTTTCAAACTTCTGCTCTTTGCCTTCAGGCCCAAGCCCAAGAAACAAGTCAACCTCCTTCATCTGCTGGTTGGCAGCCAGTGCTGCATGGAAAAGTAATCAGAATATCTATAAATTGGACAATGTAGCGTGGGGTGCAACACAGGAATTGCTGGAGACCTATGTCCTCCTTGCACTGAAGAACTAGTCCAGGCATCCTATACACTGTATATATAGATAGATAGACCTATATGTATGTATATGGATATATATACCAGGTTCATCATGTTGTATGCTATCTTAAACAGCACTGAGCACATCTATTTAAGCACTGAATAGACATAGGACCCTCAAGGAAGGGTCACAGAGGTCATTCCAGCAGAGCCTCCTGACATGCTTTGTATGCAACATCCCTTTTAGAAACTGGATTCTGATGGTGTATTCCCATAATAATTCTAATGGAAAACTTCCCAGTGCTGGAGGAAAGGCAGGAGCAGAGCAATGGTAGATGTGGTGTCTCTGGGTTGGGATTAACAGGATCCATGATAATAGCCAGGTTGTCTCTAAAGCACTGGCAGTAAAGGTAAGGCCAGGGTGCTCCTCAGCACATCCACCAGCTAAATATTTAATAATCACACATGACTGTTCCATGGAGCAGCAAGTGAAGGGACCCACAGGATGGGATACTTTTGCTGGGAAATAGAAAAAAACTTTGCTATCACGGCTTTCTTATCACTTGTATGCATGTTTTTCATAAGAATGATGATCATTTTTGGTCTAACTTCTGTAACTTCAAGTTTAAACTCCTATAAACATCTTGTAAATAATAGATAAGATATTTACACATGTTGAATATCTGCAAACTTTGGCCTCCAGTGATGTTCAGCTAATTGATTGCAAGGAAAGAGCCAAACTGAAGTCTACTCTCTGATTTGGTTGAATGTTTGCTTAAATATCTTTCTCTTCAGCAACAGCCAATGTAACTGTGGTGAGGAACTGGGACTCACAGTGGGATCACCTGTCCTTGCAGGGTAGTGCAAAATATCACCCACTTGAACAAAATCAGTGAATTTCTACCTTTATTTTCTGTGGAAAAGGTGTATCTGTTCACAAAGTTAAGTCAGACAGCTTCAGAGCACTGTTAAGATTTTGTTTCCATGGGCTAAGGAAGCAGTACCCATACCCCTCTGATCTATCCTCAGTGTCTTTCACTGTTTAACTAACTCACAACAGAATCAGTTTTCAAGCTCAATCTTATTTGTAACCGTATGTAATATCACATATTTTGATTTCAGAATTGAGTGCAAATGTCTATTCAATAGGAATTTTTTACAGTTTGGAACTTTTTCACAGTTTGATGTGAAACCTCAAATGATGCTGGAAGATCTTCCTTGTGAATACTATTTCAGCCTTTCTTAGAAACCCATCTGAACACTCATATCAGTTTGAATATTCTACTGGTTTATTAGTTGCACCAGTTTGCTGGTTGTTGCTGTTGCTTTAATGTGATGAAAAGGTTTTTCTGAATTGACCATTTTTCTTCAGCTCACACGAGTGTATTCCAGTTCTGTCACTCTCTTCTCTTTCCTTCCCAACTCTCTGATAGTTATCTGTCTGTCATTTATATGTCCCCTCTTTGCTGGATAACACTTCATTATTCCTCTTAATAGAAACCTTAGTACAAAGCAAAGTTGTCTTCAAAGCTTCCTACAACACACAGCATAGCAGCACATTACATAACATCCCCCATTCAGGAATTCTTCCAGTAGACTGTATTTGCTGGTGCTGACCTTTGCAATGGAGCCATGACAGTTTGTGCCCCTCTGACCAAGATTTCTGCCCCTTGTCACACTGCTGTTCCTGAATCCTACACGCAATGCATGCACTGTGCTGATGCTGCCCCTAGATCTCAATCCACAGACAGCAAATGGATGGCTTCTAGGTAACAGCAGAAAGCAGTAGCATATCTCTGAATCTGCTATGGTTTTTTTTCTATGTTACCTCCTTTGCAACACACTGGGGAATATTGAATAATGAGTATTTCCTAATGGAAGCTGAGTTTTCAGCCAGCTGTGGCTCACTGTTCCAAAGTCAGACAGCATTTAAGCCATTAATGATGTGTGAGACAGAGCAACTTAAAAACATCAGATTTTGAGAGACAGTATCAATAGACATATTCGAATGTTATGTAGATTAAAAGCCTTTTTGTTTGTTTGTTTGTTTGTTTCTGTAGTTCCCCTGTATGCTTCAATCTTGAGGAAAATTTTTGCTGTATTTTAATGTTTCTGTATCTCAGTGATTTCTGCCACTCAGCACCCAGCTTGATCTTTTTCATGCTTTTCTCCTGAGGCATACACAGGAAGAAATGAAGATTGTGTAGAAAGAAAGAAAGAAACACTGCATGGGTTTGTTCTGTTCAGCCTAAAGAATTTGGCAAGTAGTTTTCTCTGATGTCTTTTTGATATGTGTATTTGGTGAAAAGTGTTCATGAATAAAGAGATTGTGCAGCAAGGATTCTACTGCTTCATGTAAAAGTAGCTCATACTCCATCTACTGAGTAACAGGGTAAAGAACATCTATTTGCTACTGTACTCCAAACCTACCATCTGAATGGCAGATGATGGTGCATACAGCACACAGCTGTTTTCTTTTTTTTTTTTTTGGGGAGGGGGTTGTTTTTTTTCTTACATATATTCAGAAGTATACAAATCTAGATTTGGACTTGGGATTAAAATGTTCATCTCACACGACATACTCCTTATTCAGGCAGGTGGCCTGCATTCATTCTTAAAGCTGTCCCAGAGTCACCCATGGCTACTGAACTGGCATTTATGCAGAGCATTTCTGTCTTTAGCTACCTTGATTCATGTCTCAAGCAATAGAATGACATAAATGAAAGAAATCAATAAGGAAGCAAAGATACTGATGAAGTTGTGGACTACAACCTGGTACTGAATATAAAGCATGTTTCGAGAGGAAGGCTAAGATGCACTTCAATAGCATGTCAAAGTTCCTACAAACTGATATCCAGAGGGCAGTTTGAATCCTATTAGGCAGAAAAAGAAAAAGAAAGGGAAAAAAAAAAAAAAAAAAAAAGGAAAAGAAAAAGAAAGAAAAAGAGAAAGAACTAGAAAGAAGAGAAAGGAAAAGGGAAGGGGAAAGGGAGATGGAGATGGAGAAGGAGGCAGAAAGGGAAAGGGAGAGGGAGATGGAGAGGGAGAAGGAGAAGAAGTGAGAAAGGGAAAGGGAAAGGGAAAGGGAAAGGGAAAGGGAAAGGGAAAGGGAAAGGGAAAGGGAAAGGGAAAAGGTAAGAAAGGGAAACAGAAAGGGAAAGGGAAAGGGAAAGGGAAAGGGAAAGGGAAAGGGAAAGGGAAAGGGAGAGGGAGAGGGAGAGGGAGAGGGAGAGGGAGAGGGAGAGGGAGAGGGAGAGGGAGAGGGAGAGGGAAAGGGAAAGGGAAAGGGAAAGGGAAAGGGAAAGGGAAAGGGAAAGGGAAAGGGAAAGGGAAAGGGAAAGGGAAAGGGAAAGAAAGGGAAAGGGAAATGGAAAGGGAAAGAAAGAAAAAGAAAAAGAAAAAGAAAAAGAAAAAGAAAAAGAAAAAGAAAAAGAAAAAGAAAAAGAAAAAGAAAAAGAAAAAGAAAAAGAAAAAGAAAAAGAAAAGAAAAAGAAAAAGAAAAAGAAAAAGAAAAAGAAAAAGAAAAAGAAAAAGAAAAAGAAAAAGAAAGAAAATAAGAAAAAAGAGAAAAAGAGAAAAAGAGGAAGAGGAATAGAAAAAGAAAGAGGAGGAGAAAAAGAAAAAAGGAAAAAGGGAGGGGAGGGGAGGGATAATGCAATATTCTCCTCCCTTTTAGAGTTTCAAACAGAAAGCACTGATCTTTGCACAGCAGCACTGCATTCTGCAGAGGCTCCTCACAGCCTGCCCTTTAAATGTCAGGTGATTCTAAACCCTTCTGGAAGGCAGACATGGGATCACAACCTTCTGGATTCCATCTGAGCACATAAAGGAAGAACTGGGTTATTTAGACAAGGCAGAAACAGAGTGCTGTGATCTTAAATCTGCAGTCAAAAAGTTAATGCTCTTCACCAGGTTTAAGAGATGCAAATCTATTTTCCTTCAACACAATACAAAACATACTGCACATTCATGTTTAAATGATCTCTGCTTAACTAGACTTACTTTTGTTGAACTAGAGGTCTAACATAGCCCGGGCAATATTAAACACGCATTAGGTACACTCTGGTTTGGCAGGAAAGGAAATTAAGGGATTATTCTGCTCTGGTGTCTCCCACGACAATCCCTGATTCCCAGGCTTTAAGCTGACTGCTGTCCCCACTTGCCCTGCAGTCCCAGTGCTGGAGTGAACCAGTACACTACTCAATACTGCTTTAATTTCATGTTTGATCTACAGCAAGGGCAAGAAGCCAGAGTTAAGGCCCCTGAGGGTTAAAATGATTTCCATGGCTGCTCCATGACTTACATCCCCTCCCCAAACCAGCTTGTTTCAGAGTGCCAGGTGCCCCCTTGAAGCCTCACTGATGACCCCATAATTGATGTTTCAATCCAACCTCCTGCTCTGAGTTTAAATTCTCAGTGTGTGCTTTTTTCCCCTAGATCTGGGTGCACTCTCCTCTCCCCCATGCGCTGAGCAGCACAATAACAGCCAGCTCCTGCAAGGAAGGGTGGCAATGGATGGGTGGATGGGTGGGTGGGTGGATGGACGGATGGACAGATGGGTGGATGGGTGGGTGGGTGGATGGATGGATGGACAGATGGGTGGATGGGTGGATGGATGGGTGGGTGGATGGGTGGATGGATGGGTGGGTGGGTGGGTGGATGCATGGGTGGGTGGATGGATGAACGGAGGGACGGATAGATGAAAAGACCCGCCTCTCTCCGGAGGAGCCTCCCCTAGCAGAAGCCGGGATGCCGAGAAGCCCGGTAGTTTCCGAGACTTTCCCTGCCCCTCCTTTCCGTGACTTGCAGATTCTCGGCTCACTTTCTTTCCTTGGTGGCTGCTGCCCTCCGCTGGAGCGGAGTGGGTGTTGCAGCAGAACATCTGCCCAGCCAGGGACGGGGCAGCAGCTCCAACCCCGCTGCCTCTGCTCCATCCTGGGCAGCTCAGGGCAGGGATCGACTTTCTGGTAGATCCGAAGCCGCGTTTTATCGATCTCCAGAATTAGCCGTGCCCAAGTCTCATCACTTTCTTGTCAGTCTTCTTAGTTTTTTTCCTTTGACAGTCAACAAGTTGTTTTCCATGAGCCCTCTCTACCACTGATGGAATGCAGAAACTTAAAATAAAAAGAAACCATTATTTTTTTTTTCTCCAGAATTGTGAAGCCATCAGCTGAAGAATCTTGAGCTATGAGGGGTGTTGCACTTGTCCAGGTACAAACTCTTTGATAGGGTAGGTAATAGCAGGACAAGGGGAAAATGGTTTTAAGTTAAAGGAGGGAAGTTTTAGGTTGGATATCAGGGGAGAGGTTCTTTACTATGAGAGTGGTGAGGTACTGGAACAGGCTGCCCAGAGACGTTGTGGATGCCCCATCCCTGGAAGTGTTCAAGGCCAGGTTGGATGGGGCCCTGGACAGCCTGGTGTAGTATTAAAAGTGGAGGTTGGTGGCCCTGCCTGTGGTGGGGGAGTTGGATCTTCATGAACGTTAAGGTCCCTTCCAACCCAAGCCATTCTATGATTCTATGAAACGCTTTGGAAAGTAAATTAACTGTGATGCACCTTCAGCAATACCTGCTAAATGCACTCCTCTCCTATCTGTATGTTTTGTAGTGATTAATTCTCTCTGTGTGTATGTGTGTGCATTAAGCTGAATTCAGTTTTTCACTGTCACTGTGCCCACTCCATTAGTAAATGTGATACTGACATGAGTACATGCCTGTCACCTAAAAGGTGAATAAACTCAGCACATTGAAACATCCTCCTAAAGAACGATGGCTTTGCACAGTTCAGTTTTGCCAGTGTACAAAGCATAATAGCTAAGATTCTAGGCTATTTTAGCATACTCAGAGCCTAAACCTCACTGCTTTGTGTCAAAGATGTGCCACTAAGTTCATTGGTCACTCTGAGTTTCTAGGAATTTTTTACTTTTGTCGGAGACACGAGGGTGATGCTGTGATCCTGGAAGGTGCCTGGGCTGCAGTTGCTGCTGGATGCATTATGTGAGAGGAAAACACAACTGAGGGCAGAGAAACAGAGGGTACACAAATTCTTTGTCCTCCCAGGTACCTTCCCAACACGGATCTCTCTTGCTCCTGCAAAGCAAAGGCCAGTCCCTTGAGCTGCAGTTAGACTTCCCTTACCATTTTAGTTGGATTCAGCTTACAAAAAGCACTGACCCTTTAGTAATGGCATACCACTGTGCTAGTCACTGTAGCTTCAGAAACAGTAGATGTAAGTGGGTTGGGTTAAGTTGGGTCATGCTGACCTAACTCTGTGTTCACTTATGACATGAGAAAACAACAGCTCCCTTCTATCTGTGTCTCCTTTGAACACCTTTGCTCAGAAGTTCTTTTTCCTTTCCAGGCAGTGACTTATCTGTCCATGAAGTTGCACTTTACTACTGAGTTCCTCTTAAGGCATGTCTGCACTAAGTATTTCCACTTTCTCAATATTTTTTATGCTATGGATTTAATACTGAGAATTAAACACAAGGGTCTGGAAAACTTGAAGATGAACCAAGCTTGTCCTCAGGACACTTAGAAAGCCAAACACTGCTGCCTGCTCTGTCTGGGCAATTCATCCTGACAAACTGGCTACAATAGCGGGATTCCCTTTGTTTTGCTGCTACTTTTTGCTAATGTTCTTGCTCCTCAAGTATAAAGGACAGGCACAAATCAGGACTGTATCTTAGCTTTCTTTTCCTCCTGTCTCTCTCTCCCAGTGGCTTTGTTCCTTCCTTCATTATGTCCACTTTGTTGCTTTTCTGATCCATGCACCTGCTTTGACTTCAAACCGTATCTGCTGCCCTTCCCACATTTCTCTAAATTCTTCCATGTCTCTTTAACTGATGGAACCCCACTTTCCCTCAGGTAATGCCTGCCTTTTCTTACAGATGTTTGTTTCGATGTAACCCAGCAGGTGGCTCAACATCACACAGCGATTTGCTCACTCCTCCCCAGGCAGGATGAGAGAGAGAACTGGAATCAAAATAGAACATGTGAGTTGAGAGAAAAACTATTTACTAAGAAAAGGAGGACTGAAACAAAAATGCAACGATAATTATATAGGTAGGTCACTCTGCAAGTAATGTCTCCCGTTTGTTTCCATGAAAACTACAACAGATACAAGGAGCACAATAACACTATTTGATAGAACAAGTTCTCAGCTACAACACAGTATTATCTTTCAGTGTAGGCACCACCATTAGCCATGCATTTTTGCCAGCAATGAAAAAGAGCCTGCATGCTGCACTCAGAAAAATCTGCACCAGTGGAGATGACAGCTGTGCATGGCCATTCAAAATGTGGATTGTCTTCCATGACACTGTTACCACTGCTGAAACACACCATCCACCACCTCACTGTGCTCACATCCACTGTTTGGTCTCCATAAATGTTCAGCAAGCATTGATGAATGTCAGTGAGTGCAATTTTTCTGCATGGAGGAATTCAGTTCTACACTTTTGCTTTATAGGCCATGACATGTCTTCCATGTCAGACACCATTTTGTCAGAGTGCCCCTCTGCTGCCATCTGTCAAACAGCAACAAAATGTAATGGAATACTAGTGGGCAGGTTCAACCTCTACTGCCACACTACCAACATCAGCCTCTGATGTCACGGGCCAACATAATAACACAGGAGGCATTACTTTCAGAGTAGACCTCATAACCACAATGCAATTGCTTGCCACCCACTGACCAACACCTTGCTAAACAGCACAATGACTTTTCCCCTCTGATCAATGCCCAGCATCCCCCTCTCCAGCCAGCTCCCCACAACTTTATCATAGAATCATAGAATCACAGAATGGCCTGGATTGAAAAAGACTATAACGATCATCTAGTTTCAACCCCCTGCTATGTGCAGGGTTGCCAACAACTAGACCAGGCTGCCCAGAGCCACATCCAGCCTGGCCTTGAATGCCTCCAGGGATGGGTCATCCACAACCTCCTTGGGCAACCCGTTCCAGTGTGTCACCACCCTCTGAGTGAAAAACTTCCTCCTAATATCTAACCTAAACCTCTCCTGCCTCAGTTTAAAACCATTCCTCCTTGTCCTATCATGATCCACCCTCGTAAACAGTCATACCCTCTCCTGTTTATACACTCCCTTCAAATATTGGAAGGCCACAATGAGGTCCCCTCAGAGTCTTCTCTTCTCCAAACTGAACAAGCCCAGTTCCCTCAATCTTTTTTCATAGGAGAGGTGCTCCAGCCCTCTGATCATTTTAGTGGCCCTCCTCTGGACCCGCTCCAAAAGTTCCATGTCTCTCTTGTATTGGGGGCCCCAGGCCTGGATGCAGTATTCCAGATGGGGCCTCACAAGAGCTGAGTAGAGTGGAGACAGTCACCTCCCTCTCCCTGCTGGCCATCCCCTTTTTAATGCAGCCCAGAACACAGTTGGCCTTCTGGGCTGCAAGCGCACACTGCTGGCTCATGTCCAGCTTCTCATCCACCAGGACCCCCAAGTCCTTCTCCGCAGGGCTGCTCTCAAGGCGTTCTTCTCCCAGTTTGTATAAATATCTGGGATTGCCCCAACCCAAGTGCAGCACCCCTGCACTTGGCCTTATTGAACCTCATCAGGTTCTTGTGGGCCCACTTCTCCAGCCTGTCCAGGTCCCTCTGGCTTCCCTTCCCTCCAGTGTATCAACTGCAGTGCTCAGCTTGGTGTCATCTGCGAACTTGCTGAGGGTGCATTCGATGCCATTGTCTGTCATTGATAAAGATGCTGAAGTGCACTAGTCCCAAGACCAACCCTAGAGGGGCACTTCTCGTGACCAGCCTCCACCCAGACACAGAACCATTGACCCTTTGGCTGCATCCAGGCAATGAATTCTTAATCCACCAAATAGACCAAATGTCCTTCTGCGTGATGTCATGTGGTATAGAATAACCCTATTATATTATTCAGACCAGGTGTCTCAGCTCCGCCTCACCCCAGCTACCATGCCATCATGGTGGTGACTCTTGGCTGCTGAGTGGCTTGGTCCAGCCCAAGGTGTGCTCCCATTGCCCAGCTACAACACTTGTCTCAGCTGAAACCAGGACCATCTTACACTGACAAGCTCCTTCTAAGCTATCTTCAGGACAGATCCTAAATATATAACTTCTTTGATCAAACTTGTCATCCAAGCAGGTTTATGCTCATCTTCTCTTGGGTTCTCTTTCATGTCATCTTTCTCTGCTCTAATCATTGCTGCTCCTCCTCCTGCTCTCCCTTCCTAGCCTTCACTTCCAAATCTGCTTCTCATTTCAAGTCCTGCTTCTCTCCTCAGTTGATCAAGTAGAATTGCAAGGTTAGCCTTCCTCAGGCCAACCTCTCCCCAGGTTTTCTCCTCTCTTATGTGTGGATTGAAAATAGTATGTGCTTTTTCCATGTCCATAATAGCATACAGTCTGGATACTTCTCTCCTTCTTACTCTCACTTAACTGCTTTCCTTCAATCACTCATACTCACTATCTTCAGGTAATCAATTGGAAAAGCATTTATCCACAAACTGTAATTTTCTTGCCCTTGTTCCTTTGATGCCTTTGTGGCCCTTCTGTCCCTGAAGTTGTTTTCAAGGCTATTCCAGTATTATGATCATCTTCGTCTCCTCTATTGCTTTCTGAAAATGTAGAAAGCTGGGACTACCGACACACTGGGTTTGAGATGTTTGGCAACTTTGTGCTGCTTGTCTGTTCATCATGCTATTTTTCCATGCATTATCTCCTCCTTGTCAACTGGAAACTCCACTCCAGAAAACTCTGGAAGTAGTCATGAAAAAAAAAAAAATGGATACAAAAGCATTAAAATTATGTCAATAGATTTGATTTCTTCACAGGTGACATTAACTTAGAGATCATAGAATAGTAGAATGGTTTGGACTGGATCCCACTAGACCAGTCTGCAAAAAGCCCCATCCAGCCTGGCCTTGAACGTTGCCAGAGATGGGACATCCGGCTTCTCTGGGCAGCCTGTGCCAGTGTCTCCCTACCCTCACAGTAGAGAATTCATTCCTAATATCTAATCTAGGTCTACCCTGTTTTAAATCCATTACTTCTTGTACTGTCTCTACATTTACTGTTAAGAGGTCCCACCTGAGGTTATTTTCTATGCCCCCACTAGGTACTGGAATGCAGCTATAAAGTCCCCACAGAGTCTTCTCTTTCACTGGATGAACAACTCCAGCTCTCAGCTTCTCTTCATATGAGAGGTGATTCAGCCCTCTGTGCATCCTTGTGTCCTCCTCCTGACCTGCTCCCAGATTCAGCCCAGAACACAGTTGGCCTTCTGGGCTGCAAGCACACTCTACTGTCTCATGCTGAGCTTTTTAGCCATGAATACGCCCAGCTCCTCTGCAAAGCTGCTCTCAATCCTCTCACCATCCAGCCTGAGTTTATGCTTGGGATTGCCCCAACCCACGTGTGGGACATTACACTTTTCCTTGTTGAACTTCATGAGGACCATGCATACCCACCTCTCCAGCCTGTCCAAGTCCCTCTGGATGACATCCCTTCCCTCAAGTGTGCTGACAGTACCATGCAGCTTGGCATTATCCACAAACTGGCTGAGGGTGCACTCCATCCCACTGTCAAGGCGATTGACAAGAGAGCATCTAAAACAGAGACTAAGATAATATTTGTGGGCCACTTGAGATCTCAGGATATGTGAAAACACGCTGTCTGAAGGATTTATGAAGAAAATTTTCAGCTGCATGTTTAAAATGAGAATGACGATGAAGATGGAAAACCTGGATCTCACTGATCACAAAATCCACAATGGTGAGAGTAACTACTTAGCTGGCTTCAAAAGGCATCTGCAGAAACAAAGTGCTGACACTGAGGAGGGCTCATTTTTAAATAAGTATTGAGACTGCTGGGACTAGAGAGATGAGAGTGAGAATTCCTTGCTTCCAAAAGATGCAGGAAGAAAAGGTATGGGCAGATATCTGACAGATGTCTTCTCTTCAGTATTATCTTCAGATACTGGAGAATGCACCAATCAGAATGTCTTTTGGAATGCTTACAAATTTAAGTCATTTGAAGCAGTGAATTTCCCTTCATTCTCCAAAGCTGCAAGATAAGTAAGAGAGATTTTAGAGCAGATATCCTCATGGGCTGGCATCAGTAGAAAGGAAGTACTACTACCTAGAAGGAAATGTGCTGATGTTAATACTGAGTTAGTTCTTCATGTCACTTTAGGAGAAACACGCACAACAGAGATCCTTTTGTGAAAAACAATATATGCAAAGCTCTGAGCCTCTTTATCATAGAATCCTAGAATGGTCTGGGTTGAGAAGGACCATAATGATCATCTAGTTTCAACCCCTTGCTATGTGCAGGGTCACCAACCACCAGACCAAGCCGCCCAAAGCCACATCCAGCCTGGCCTCCAGAGATGGGGCACCCACAACCTCCTTGGGCAACCCGTTCCAGTGTGTCACCACCCTCTGAGTGAAAAACTTCCTCCTAATATCTAACCTAGGCCTCCCCTGTCTCAGTTTAAAACCATTCCCCCTTATCCAATCACTATCCACCTTCCTGCAGCCTGTGTGTGCTTGAAAACTCCTAGATTATCTCTCTGACTTCCAGAAGATGTTCTGCTCAATCCGTTCTCCCTATATGTGCCCAGAATATCTCTTTCTCAAAAATATTTCACACAAGGCTTGCATAGGATGTTTCTTGCTGGCTTGAATTATTACTGTCAAACCAAATGACTATTAAGAGTAGTAGCAGAGCACTAAGAAAGTGTGTATATTTGCCAAATGTTTCAGGTGGGAAGAGTATTTCTTTATTTGCTCAATTATCAGATGAGACCCGGCCAAGGACTGGAACAGGCTGCCCAGGGAGGTGGGGCAGTCACTGTCCCTGCAAGCGTTCAAGAAACATGTAGATGCAGTACTGCGTGACATGGTTGAGTGGCCAATATTGATGGTAGGTGGAAAGTTGGATCTGAACGACTCTGTAAGGAGGTGCTGAGGTCGAGGGCAGACGGCCAAGTGTAGTTCCTGTGCTGGACGCCTAGTGCCGCTGTTGGCCGCTGCCGAGCAGGGATAGAACCGAGAACCAGCTGGATGCTGCCGGGCTGCCGTTCGCTGCGAGATCTTTAGCCGGAATAGCGCGGTTGCACTGGAATACGTCCCAGTTCAAAGCCCTTCCAAAGGATCTGCTGCACGGAAAACCATCAGGAAAAACGCCAAGAGTACAAAGCAGGATTGGGAATGGGAAGGAAGGAGAAAATCAACCGAGCTTTTCCCTGCCTGTTGATGTCGTACGCCGTTCCTAAGGAATCAGGAGCCAGGCAGAGCCCATTGGTTGGTAAGCACCGCGAGAAAGAGACGTCTACTTTTAACAGAGAGACGGGGGAGCATGGGACTGAATGCAGAGAGGAGGTTGGCTTGGCTCTCGGAAAGCCACAAGCAGGATTATACGCCGGTAAGTGCAGTATAACGGAGATCCAGAAGGTGAAGATCGATTCTCCCCGCTTTTCTCACGCTTACATCCAGAGGGCAGCTCAGGGCTGTAGCTCTGCGAGAGCGCTGGGAATTCAGAGGAGAGAGGAGAGAGAGAAGAGAGAAGAGGGTAGAGGGAAGAGAGAAGAGAGGAGAAACCCGCCCTAGGAGGCGGCTGGGAAGGGCAGGAGGGGACCGAGCCTTCCTCCCTGCAAGCGGCCGTGGAAATCACGGCAATTCGAAAGTATCGATGCTGCTGATGTGAGCCGGAGAGGACGGTTCTCAGATCTGCGAGGCAGTGATGGAGAGGAAGCTTTCGTCCGAAGGGATCTGTACATGACAAGGCTGCTCTGAGATTTCACACAGCTGACGTGAATTCAGACAAAAGACCAAGATTTTGGAAACGGGAATTGTTCAGGCTGCAGAAATGTGGGATGAATACTCTTTCAGAAATGCTGTTTTGAAATATGGAGACACAACAGGAACTGACTGGAATATGTTGCTGTGGTTCTTTCCTAAGAATAAAATAACAATATTCAAGAGGAGAACTGTTTCTTCATCATTTAAAATTACTTTATTTGGATAAAGAAGTCATCACTAAATAAAAAATGGAGGAAGCCTGCAACATCACTAAGTGCTGAAAGATATGAGAGAAGTCCCTGACACATTCATATAGATTATATATCTTATTGTGACTTTTTTTCCTTAGTCTGTCCTACACACAACGTGCCTTCACCTACGTTTTGCTTTTCCTATCATAAATACCTATTTCACTGCAGTGACTCAAAGGAAAAGAGAAACATCAGCTCTCAAATGATGCACAGTAAGTTCCCTACCGTATTTTACATTTCTTTAAAATCTGAAAGCCTCAGTATAAGGGCACTATCTTCTGATGTGCAAAGATATTCTACCTAAGACCTCTGTGAAGGATCACTGTTCCTCTTATACCTCTTCTGCACCTGAAGCTGAAGGAGAACATCTCCCTGTGAAAGGAGGGGAGTTGGAGTGAGAAGAGTTCATGGAAGCACTTTCTCAGCCTGGATCTGTTCACTACCATAATGATACCTCACAGCACCTCATCTGTCATGATATACCTTACAGTAAAGCAAGGTTGCAGATCCACCTTCTCTCTGAGGTCCGAAGGGTCAATCAGAAGCACTGCTGAGGGAATAAGTGAGTGGAACCCAGGTGTCACTGTCATTTCTGCATGGCATGCGTTAAGAGTCATATTCTGAACTCTGCCTACTGATGTAGTTGGCCATTGGCTGGTTTTACAAGTTTCAGTGTTGCTGATAAAAATAGAAACTTCAGAGATGGACACATCCCCAACTAATGGAAAGAAGAAAGGGAGGGAGGGAGGGAGGGAGGGAGGGAGGGAGGGAGGGAGGGAGGGAGGGAGGGAAGGAAGGAAGGAAGGAAGGAAGGAAGGAAGGAAGGAAGGAAGGAAGGAAGGAAGGAAGGAAGGAAGGAAGGAAGGAAGGAAGGAAGGAAGGAAGGAAGGAAGGAAGGAAGGAAGGAAGGAAGGAAGGAAGGAAGGAAGGAAGGAAATATAATTTAGTCTTCTAGATTCTATCAGGATTTTCCAGGTCAAAAAAATGCAAACAAATGTGCAAACGCATACAGACACAAAATGACTGCATCCACCTGAAGCCGTCAACCAGCCATAAACCTGACTAGTCATAAGATGGACCCTGTTTGCTACTTTCTCCTACTAACACAGTTATGAATTTTTAAAAGAAGAAGTTATGGAGGCATCAGCGAATTACTCAGACTAAAACAAGAGAACATCCTTTAATGGTGAACGAAGCTGAGATCGAAGCATTTGCTTCCAAGACTTTACCCTGTTAGCTTTCCGGCACTGTCTCTCATACCCATGTTCCCACACATCTGTGATTGTCCAGGCCATTCAAACTGCTAAAGATCCTGCTCAGATAAATAAGGCGGGAGAAAAATGGAAAATACCACTACGGAACCCATGGAAAAAAAATTGCAATACATTTTGCTGTTCCATTAAGGTATGGACTGTGTAACCTGCACCGTAGGGTTCATGATTGCAAGAGGTAAAGAGATCACAGCAGCAAAGACGTAGGAGCAATTCCCCGTTGGGCCGCTGGGTGGGGATGTTGGCCACGGAGCGGCAGCTCCCGCTGGCCGCAGCGCGCTTGCAGGCGCAGGCGCCCAGAAGAGCCGTGCGAGCTGCTGGGGAAGGAAAGTGCGGCGGGGCACGGAGCCGGGAGTTCGGGGTTTTGGGACCGTGCTGCTGGGAAAGGCGGCTTTCGGTTGGCGAGCGGCAGCGCCGTGCGTCGGGGCCGGCGAGAAAAACTGCGAGCTATGAAAGGCCGGCTGTGGCGGAGAGGGACGGCGAGCGGGAGGCGGAGCGGCGGCGGCGGCGAGAGGCAAGTGCTGCTGTGGCTCGTGTGCGTTTGCGTGTGGGAGAGCGGGGCCGAAACGCTGCGCTATTCGGTGGCGGAGGAAATGGCGAGGGACTCGTTGGTGGGCAACGTCGCCCAGGACCTGGGGCTTTCTCCGAGCCAGCTCGCGGCTCGCAAGGCGCGCGTGGTGTCCGAGGGGAGCGAGCAGCATTTCCGCCTCGATCCGCACAGCGGCGTCCTGACGGTCACGGAGACGCTGGACCGAGAGCGGATCTGTCCGCACAGCGAGAGCTGCGCGCTCTTGTTTAAGCTTTTCTTTGAGAACCCGGTGCAGCTGATCCGCGGGGAGGTGGAGGTTCGGGACGTGAACGACCACTCCCCCGTGTTCCCGCAGAAGGAGGTGGTTCTGGACATACCCGAAACGGCATCTCCGGGATCTCGGTTCGCACTCGTAAAAGCAAAAGATGAGGACGTGGGGATTAACGGTTTACAGAATTACAGCCTATCCAGAAATTCCCATTTCTCCCTTGCTCTCGAAAAAGGGAAAGGAGGAGCTGAATTCGTGAAGCTCGTCCTGCAGAGGCCTTTGGACCGCGAGGAGCAGCGGGAGCTGCATTTGGTGCTCACGGCCACGGACGGGGGCTCGCCGCCCAGGTCGGGCACGGCTCAGGTCCGGGTGGTGGTGCTGGATGCCAACGACAACATGCCGGTGTTCTCGCGGGAGGTGTACGAGGTGCGCGTGGCCGAGAACAGCCCCCCGGGGCAGCTGGTGGTCCGGGTGTCGGCCGCGGATCCCGACGAAGGCTCCAACGGCAAATTGCGGTACGAGTTCACTGAGATGTCAGAGCGGTCCAGCCAGGTCTTTCAGCTTAACTCTGAAACCGGGGAGATCCGGGTCTGGGGAAACTTGGATTTCGAGGAAGCAGACGACCACGATATTGAGGTCAAAGCCACAGACGGGGGTGGTCTGTCTGCGCACTGCAAAGTGCACGTGGAGGTGCTGGACGTGAACGACAACGCCCCGGAGATCGCGCTGAGCTCCGTGAGCGCCTCCATCCCCGAGGACGCCCCGCCCCGCACCGTGGTGGCCCTGCTGAGCGTGCGGGACCGCGACTCCGGCGACAACGGGCGGACGGAGTGCGCCATCGAGGGCGACGTGCCGTTCAGCCTGACGGCCGCTTTCGCCAACCACTACGAGCTGCGCACCAGCGCGGCCCTGGACAGGGAGACGACGGCCGAGTACAACGTGAGCATCGTGGCCACGGACTGGGGCCGGGCGCGGCTGAGCGCTCGCGAAAGCGTGTCGGTGCGCATCGCCGACGTGAACGACAACGCGCCGCGCTTCACGCAGGCGGCGTACAGCATGTCGGTGAGCGAGAACGAGGCGGGCGCGGTGCGGATCGGCAGCGTGAAGGCGACGGACGCGGACGCGGGCGCGAACGGGCGCGTGAGGTACGCGCTGGTGCGGGAGGAGGGCGAGGAGCGGCCCGCCGTGTCGGTGGACGCCGAGAGCGGGGCCGTGTCCGTCGTGCGGCCGCTGGACTACGAGGAGGTGCGCGCCGTGGAGGTGACGGTGCGCGCCGCCGACGGGGGCTCGCCGCCGCGGAGCGCCACGGCGCTGCTGCGGGTGCTGGTGCGGGACGAGAACGACAACGCGCCCGTGGTGCTGCACCCGCCGGCCGACGGCGGCGCGGCGCTGGGCGAGCTGGTGCCGCGGCGGGCGCGGGCGGGCTACCTGGTGGCCAAGGTGGTGGCGGTGGACGCGGACGCGGGGCAGAACGCGTGGCTGTGCTACGAGCTGGCCAAGGCGACGGAGCCGGGGCTGTTCCGCGTGGGGCTGCACAGCGGCGAGGTGCGCACGGCGCGGGCCGTGGGCGAGCGCGACGCGGCCCGGCACAGGCTGGTGGTGCTGGTGCGGGACCGCGGGCGGCCGCCGCGCTCCGCCAGCGCCACCCTCGCCGTCGCCCTGGCCGACGGCTTCTCGGAAGGCCACCTGCGGGCGAGCGAAGAGGCGCCGGCCGCCGAGCCCGACGGCCGCCTCACCCTCTACCTCAGCGTCTGCTTGGCCTGCGTGTCCGCGCTCTTCGTGGCCGGCGCGGCGGCCGCCGTGGCCGCCAAGGTGCGGCGGGCCCGGCGGGGCGAGCCGGGGACCTTGCCCACCTTCCCGCAGTCCGCCGCCGACAGCAGCGCCGGCTCCCTGCCCCGCAGCTACGTCTACGACGTCCGCCTCGCCGCCGGCACCGTCAACAGCGAGTTCCGCTTCCTCGGGCCGCTCTTGCCCTGCTTCCCCGCCGGGCTGCCGCAGGGCGCGGCCGAGCAGCGGAGCTCGCTCTGCTCGGCCGGCCTCGGGCAAGAAGAAGGCGACTGGGCTGTGCAGGTGAGGGAGCGGAGCGTGGGGGACCGGGGGTAGAGGGAGGGAGGTTGGGGTCAAGGACGAATCTGCTCCTTGCGCGGCTGCGGCGCGGCAGGGAGCATCGGAGAGGCCGTGGGGGTGGTGTCGGAGAGGTTCCCCGAGCGGGACGAGAGGGCGGAAGCGGTCCCGTACCGCCGCTGGGGTCTCGGCTTCTCCCCGGGTTCGGGCTGCCAGCGCCTCTGCGAGTGGCTCCATGCCCGGAGTAGTTGCTGTGGTATCAGTCTGTGGTGTCAGCCCGAGGGTGGCGGCTGGATCGTGGGCAGCTGCGAAGCAGCAGGGCGGGTGGGTAAGGTACACAGCGGGTCCTGTCCCCGCGCTCTGAAGAACAGAGTGGGTAGGGGCCGACAAGGTCACTGCTCCCGTTGACGACATCCACTGTGCCGTGTTTTTCGTCTAGAGCCTTAGCAACGGCATAACTGATATCAGTCTATTTCCCCTCCGTTGCTGTCAGAATTCCCACATTCTCAGCCCACTGTTTTTTTTAACCACTGGCATTAAAACCCGTTAGTAGTTGTGAGGATAGCTTTTGTGTCTTTTTCCCACTCGCTGTTTCTTGACAGCTTTCATGATATGCTTTTCTGAGCTCCTTGTGTAGTGCTTTCATTGGGCTATAGGATTCCTATAGGCTTTTAATGTTGTCCTCCCCCTCCTCTTTGATTCTGGGTAGGAAAGAGTTATCTACCTTTCACATTGTTTCAGATGAGCCTTCCCAGCGTGTCATTAATTCCTGCTTCCCGTTAATGCCCCAATGTCAGCCCTCCACTGTGTTCCCTGCAGGGCCGAGCTCCCCTCTCTGAAGGCACGGCTCCCGGGGCAGCAGAGGAGAATGCCAGTTTGGATCAAAGCCCCTGGCTCAGCCATCAGTAAGGGAGGAGGCGGAGCAGCATCTCGATCCTCGTGGGCTGATATCTTCGAAGTGAAATGAAGGAGAGACCAAACACGCGCCAAAAATGTACCAGGGAAATGCTGTACTGCTCTGTGAGAGTGCAAGGACACTCCTCTTAACCAGTACTTCATGTACTAATTCTGAAATTTTGATAACTTTGGCGGATGTTGCATGCTGGGAACACTGAGCTTTGATATCTAATTGTTGTAGTGCTATTGCTGCTTAGTGTTTAGTGTAAATGGGGAAACAATATTCTTATATTCACGCTATCATTTTCTTACATGTGCTTTTTCTTACATGCATTCATTTTTGTTGTCAAGTGGAATCTGTACTCATGTAATCTATACCATGCCAGGCTGTGTAGCACTTAATCAGACCAGAATGTTTCCAGCAAAGGCATTCTTGAGTAACACTGAGGAGCTGGCTGCCTTTCAGATGGCTGACGTTCACACACTGCACAACCAACCAGGAGTTCAGCAGTTCCCCACACTGTAAAGAGTCCTCTTTGAGCACTGTATTTGCATTGGGTTTGGTTTGGCTTGTTTCCCAACCTGAAGTCTAAATGAATGGTTCTTGAGCATTTCAGAATTATAGAATATAGATATGAAGAGATAATAAAACATTCAAAGCCGCGTGCTATTTCCCATTGCTCACGTATTTCCTGGAGTTGAATGTTTGGTCACAGAAACCAATAAAATCTGCTGAGAAATCTGTCAGAAGATGAGCTTCAATCTTATGTACAAAGTTATTATTGTAGTGAAAAGGTGCGTTAAGCATCACTGTTGCTGTTACAGCCTTCTCCACCTGAAGCTGAAGGGTCACGTGTCCCTGTGAAATGAGGGCAGTGATTGTGAGAAGTGTCTGGGGAAGCTCTTCTCTGTCCAGATCTGTTCCCTACTATAGTGGTGCCAGCGGTCAGGTTACAATAAAAGAAGGGTACGGGTCCACCTTCCTCACTCTGAGGTCCCGAGGACGAATCAGGAGCAGTGGTAGGAGCATAAGGAAGCAGATACCAGGTGGTATGTTGTGTGGGAGGATGGGTACGGCAGACAACATAGCAACAGCATAACTGATATCAGTCTATTTCCCCTCCGTTGCTGTCAGAATTTCCACATGCTCTGCCCACTTTTTACTACTGACATTAATACACATTAGTAGTTGTGAGGAAGGCTTCTGGTTCTCTTCTCCGCTCGCTGTTTCATGAAAGCTTTTATGTTATGCTTTGCTGAGGTCCTTATTTCGTGTTTTAACAGGGCTATAGGATACTTGTAGGGTTTTGATATTGTTTTGTCCAGGTCAGAGCTGTTGTCCCCCTCGTCTTTGATTCTGGGTACGGAAGAGTGGTCTACCATTCATGTTGTATAAGATGAACATTCTCAGCTTGTCATTGACACCTGCTTCCCGTTAATGCCCCATGTATGCCCCATGTCAGCCCACCACTATGTTCCCTGCAGGGCCGAGCTCCCCTCTCTGAAGGCACGGCTCCCGGGGCAGCAGAGGAGAATGCCAGTTTGGATCAAAGCCCCTGGCTCAGCCATCAGTAAGGGAGGAGAAGGAGCAGCATCTCAGGCCTCGTGGGCTAATATGTTTGAAACAGAATGAAGGAGACACCACCATTGCAACAAAAATTACCAGGGAAGCAGAAATCGGTTCTGCAAGAAGCCAAGGACAGTCTCCTCTGATGCTGTATTTTATTCATGTAACAGTTTTGGCTTCTTCTTTTTTTTTTTTTTTTTTTTTTTTTACATTTGGATTTGGGTGCATGCTGGGAATAATGATATACGATGTCTAATTGAGATAGTCCTTTTTTCTCCTAAGTATTAAATGAAGAATGGGAAACAAATTCTAACCTTCAAGATACCATTCTTTGTACATCAGGTTTTAGGCATTCTTTTTTGTTACCTTTTTTTTGTTATCAGTTTTTGTGTTATCTGGGCTCTGGAATAAT
The DNA here is from genome assembly GCF_016699485.2 of Gallus gallus. NCBI lineage: Eukaryota > Metazoa > Chordata > Aves > Galliformes > Phasianidae > Gallus > Gallus gallus. The sequence continues at coordinate 1,141,343 of NC_052544.1, forward strand.
ACGATCTATTTGATACCAGGCTGTGTAGCTATTAATCAAAGCTGAATTTTGCCAGTACTCTTTAACAACACTAAGAAGCTGGCTGCCATAGAGATGGCTGACATTCACACAGTGCACATTCAATCAGGTGTTCCCTGGTTCTGCATGCTGCACTGAGTGGTCTTTGAGCACTGTATTCATTCTTGGATTGGTTTGGTTCCATCATAAAGCCTAAATGAATGGTTGTAGAAAATTTCATTATTATTGATTATAAGATAATAAAATATTCAAAGCAATGTGCTATTTCACCTTGCTCACGTATTTCCTGGAGTTGAATGTCTGGTCACAGAAACCAATAAAATCTGTTGAGACATCTGTCAGAATATGAGCTTCAATCTTACGTACAAAGTTATTGTTCTGGTGTAGAGGTGCATTAAGGATCGCTGTTGCTGTTACAGCCTTCTCCTCCTGAAGCTGAAGGAGAACGTGTCCCTGTGAAATGAGGGCCTGGATCTGTTGCATGCCAAAGTGGTGCCAGTGCTCAGGTTACCATAAAAGAAGGATATGGGTCCACATTCCTCTCTCTGAGGTCCCAAGGACGAATCAGGATTATTAGTAGGTGCTTAAGGAAGCAGATACCAGGTGGTACTATAACTGTTGTGTGCCATGAATGAGGAGCTGTATTCCCAACTTTTATGTGTTGATGATGGCCTACAGCTGGTTTTTGTAACAAGTTTCTGTGTTGCTGATTGCCGTGTTTTCCACTGCGATTGAGCTGACTTCCTTTGTAGTGGCTGTTCTGATGGTTTGTTTTACCTTTATGAGGACAACCACGTTTAGAACAGTGACTATTGAGTAGTTGCTGAGCAGTGCTGCACAGAGCCAGGGACATTTTGGCTTCTCATACTGTCCTGCGAGTGAGTGGTGCCCAAGAAGCTGGGAGGGGGCAGAAGCAGGACAGCTGCCCTAAACTGGCCAACTGCTATTCTCTACCATGTGATATCACAAAGAACTCAGAATATGGGGAGATGTGAAGGGTGGGGTGCCACTGCTGCCCTTGAACTGGCCGGGCATTGGTCAGCAGGTAGTCAGCAGCATCACTTCTCTGTTCTTTGTATCTTCTGGTGGTTGTGCATTGCTCCTTTTCTTCTTCTTACTCTCTATCTCTTATCTGTCCATCAGTATTTCTGTCATTACCTCTATCTGTTTCTCAGTATCTCTCCCTCTATGTGTACCTCTCTCTCTGTCTCAATACCTCCACCTCTACATCCTTTTAATTTGTCTCATGAGTTCTACTTGTGTTATGTTTTCTGATTCTTTCCCCCATCTCGCTGGAAGAGGGTGGTGAATAACGAACGTATGGTGTGCTCTGAGCTGCTGCCAGTTTATAACACAGCAGTGCTTTTTGGAACCTAGTGTGCAGCCTAAGAGGCTGAGATAACACAGGTCTTATCGAAGTCTGCTTAAAAAGAGTTCTTATATGTGTTATAGTGGGTTAATAGCTTCAAGGCACAGTGTCAGCTTTTTAATTATTTTTGGAAGTCTTTCAGTGTGTTTTCTAGAAATGATTTTATTTCGCATCTAACTTTCTCTAAATGTTCTCTGTTGTGCAGTTTACCATTTCAGAGGAACAGGAATAAGGTTATCGTTTTGCTATGACATGGAACATTGGCTTATGATGAGTCTCTTGGGAGACTTATCTGGTGTTTACACTCCACATTGTCATCATATTTGTACTTAGGGAGCCATCGCTCTGGTACTATTAAGACTTACTCTTTTTTCCATTGTCTCCTCAGAAAGCAAGACTGTGGGAACAGGAAAAAGCCATGTTTTCCTCTATTTCTTCTATCTCCCTTTCTCCTTCACCTACCACTTCTCTTCTGGGCTAGTTACTATAGCTCCTGAGAATGTTATATGTGTTTGAGCTGTTCAAACCAGCATGATCCTACTTCTGTGTCTCCTGAGTACATTTCTGGTTTTGTCTATATTTAAACAGCACTTCAGGAATGCAACCCAGAGATCGGCCATGACACAATAATTTATGAGTGTCAGGCTGTAGGGAAGGATATTAGCAGGCCCCTAGAAAAGTGAGAACCGTCAGTCCTTTGGAACTCTACCCCAGAACAAGTGCAGGTTCCAGAAAAACGGTCAAACTCTTTGCAGCAGATGTGCCATCACTCTGGCAACTGTAGAGAGACACCAATCACTGAAATGTACTGGGGCTTGGCCTATGCCTACTACTGCCAGATCAACGCTATTCAGCACACTGAAGAGAAGGGAAGAGAAGGTCTCTATCTGTGATGACAGTGTGACAGGCCCTTTGGATGCTCCAACTTCTGTGATAGGCCCTGCAGTTTCTTCAGCCCTCACTACAGTCCCTATGGTTGCTTTGAGGCCTGTGCCAGTTGCTCTGGTGGCTCCAAGCCCTGATTTGTGCTCTGTGGCTGCTCCAACTACTGCCGCAGGCCCGTAGTTACTGCAACCCCAGTGTCGGCCCTGCAGTTGCTCCAGCTCCTCCATCACAGCCTGTGGTTGCTTCAAATCCTGCCGCAGGCCCTGTAGTTTCACCAGTCCTCAAAACAGGCCCCAGAGTCATTGCATTCTTATCAACGATCACTGGTGTTTCTTCAACTCCCATGAGAGGCCTTGTGTTTACTCCAATGCACCACACAGGCCCTGCAGTTGCCCATTGTCTCAAAACGTCTCTGTGGTTGCTCCAACTTTCATTATACGACATGCTTCTTCTCCAGCCCTTACAGGAGGCTCTGTCGTTGCTCCAACCCACTCAACACACTTTGTGGTTGCTCCACGTGCCATGACAAGCCCTACAGTTGCTCTGATTCCTGCAGCTGCTCCAATTCCTGCAGCAGGCCTTGCAGTGATTCCAACCCTCAAAACAGGCCCTACAGTTTCTCCAGGCCCTGTGCCTGGCCCTTCGGTCTGAACCAAGGAACCATCTCTGTTAGTATCAGTTGCCCCTATACCTAAGATGACACAACAACTGCAAATGTCAACTTACTGTCATAACCCATACAGGAGGCAATAACCATCTGATCCTTGACCATACAGGAGCATGTAGCGGAGTACTGAGTTGTACATGACAAGTTGCAAAAACCACTAAAGGAGGGGGTGAATCAGGCCAACGTGCAGAAGAGAAGGCCATCCAGCGTGCTTTAGATACTGCCAAATGAGAGAAGTGACCAGTGTTTTGTCACTGATCTCGCTCACGGATGATGGAAAGCTCCCTGGGAGTGGTTACAGCCATGGAAGCAGAGTGTACGGCAACAAGGAGGCAAACCCATCAGATCTGTTGCATTGAGGAAACATATTCGTGCCTGTGTAGAGAACACAATTATGAAAGTATGTCATGTAAGATGCACTCGTACCCAAGAGTTACGCTACTAAGCAACATGAAAGCAACCAGCAGGTGGGTAAAGCTGCTAGGACTGAAGTGGTTCAGGTAGCTTTGCACATTTACTATGTCCAAACTATTGCTATGTTATATACAGAGCCATGTGCCTGTTTTTCCTTTCACACACTTCTACATCTGAAGATGAAGAACAACATGTCATTTGTGAATTGACGGCAGTCAGAGTGGGAAGTGTCTTGGGAAGCTCTCCTCTGCCTGGATCTGTCCCCAGCCATAGTGGAACCAAAAATAAGGCTACAATAAGCAAGGTTATGGATCCACTCTGCTCTGTCTGAGGTGCCAAGATCCTATCAGGAGCATAAGCAGATAGATCCCAGGCGTCACTGTCATTTTTGCATGACATGAATGAAGAGCTGTGTATGGCAAAAGAAAACAATGACCGAGCCTTCTTACAGGATACAACCACTGCAGAGAGGGAAGGAAAAAAAAAAAAAAAGAGAGAGAGAGAAGAAAAAGGGGTTTACCCCTTGTAACATCTGCTCAAGAGACATACAACCTCTATTCAGAGAGATGCTGCTTCCTTTTCTGCTAACCCTTAAATGAGGGTGAGAAGGGGTGGATCCCGGCTCCACTCCTTCCAGTCACTCAGGTACATTGCTTGCACCCGAGTTCCCTGGATTAGTGATGCCTTCTCATCTGGTGCTCAACCATTGGTTCAGGCTGTGGCCTGGTAATTGCACTGCAAGACATGTTCCCAATTTTCTCAACTCAAACACTTGGCCGATGGTTGATTTTCCTAGAAATGTCTCTGTTGTTCATAACAATAGTAATTTGACAGTTGGTAACAATACCAAATGGGTGGATGGATGGATGCATTACAGGCATGGAAAGGAGGAAGAAAGGAAGGAAGGGAAAGATAAAAAGCTGTCTTGGTCTCTGATGCTATTTAGCCTATCATGTTTCCAAGCCAAAGGAACGCAAGAGGAAAGCACAACAATGGCTGCATCTGAGTGAGTGAAGTTGAGGGCCTGCCTTTGCAAAAACAAGAAGAGGTTCCCATAGCTGTTAAAGCTGGAGAACTCCTCTATCCTGCTTTTCCAAGTAGATTCAGTGAGTCTGCAAAGAGTGGACTAGAAAACATCAAGAGAATTCAAATCCTTTTGGAATGATGATGAAGGGATTGGGAGCACAGGTAATGTTCTCCTCCCTCAGAGTTGTTTGAAAGGAATTAGAGAGGGAACCTCTAAGAAGGTAAAGCATCTTGAAGTCTACCTGAAGTTCCTCTATCCCAATGCATGCATCATGGGAAATAAGCAGGAGCCGGAAGCCACAACTTTGAAAATTAGAAAATTATTACCTTTTTGTTACCATGGAAACGTGGTGAGAAGTTTCACACAACTGGAGCACTGCAGTCAAGAGCCTCAGGCTGTTCACAAGTGTTAGGCAGGAAAGGATGGGCAAGGGTGTTACACACTAGGAAGACTTGGGAGACTACTGACCCACGAGCCTCGTGTCTGTGCTGGGGAAGATCAGGGAATAGTTCTTTTCAGAAGCCTTGTTAAGTCACATGCAAGAAAAGAAGGTGACCTGACACAGTCAGCATTGTTTCACCAAGTGCAGATCGTGTCTGACCAATGTGGTGTACTTCTGTGGTGGAGTAAGATCATCAGTGGACGAAGGAAGAGTAAGTGATGTCATCCACATGGACTTGTACAAGGCTTTTGACATGGTCCTACGCAACATCCTTATCTCTAAGTTGGAGAGGTATGGATCTGAAGGATGGTCTATTCTGTGGATAAGGAACTGAAGTGGTTGGATGGTTACAGCCATAGGATTGTGGTCAAGAGTGCTATGTCCAGGTGGAAACTGATGATGAGTGGTGTCCCCCTGGGGTTTGTCTAGGGACTAATGCTCCTCAACATCTCTATTGATGAATTGAGACAGTGGGATGAGATGCACCCTCAGCTAGTTTGCAGATTACACTTATCTGGGGGGTCCAGTTCATACAGTGGATGGTAGGGATGCTATCCAAAGGACATGGACAAGCTTGAGAAGTGAGTCCACGTGAACTGAATGAGATTCAGCATGTCCATGTGTTGAACTTGGACTTGGGTCAGGTTCTTCCCGAGTGTGATTACAGTCTGGGAGATGAACTAACTGAGAGCAGCCCCGTGGAGAAGGACTCAAGAGTTTCAGTGCACAAAGATCTTGACATGAGCCATAAATGTATGGCTGTGGTACAGATGACCAACTGTACTGTGGGCTCCATCAGAATAGATTGCTAGCAGGGTGACGGAGGTGATTGTCGCCCTCTGTTTTGTCCTTGTGAGGTCCCATGTGGAATATTGTGTCCAGGTTTATGCCCACCAGCACTACCATGGAGCAAGTGGAGCAAAACCAGAGGAGGACATGAAGATAATCAGAAAGTTGAAGCACCTCTGCTATGACGTAATGCTGAGGTGGACTGGCTTGTTCAGCCTAGAGAAGAATCACACTGTGGCTTTCTAATACTTACATGAACTTACAAAGAAGAGGGTGATTGGCTTTTTACATTCCTTCCCTTCTGCTGATATCTGTGAGACTGGGTGTCCCAACTGCTGTTAAAAGGACCACAGTGGAGTTCACAGTGCAAAAACATGGACACACCTGAGTGCTGACTCTGAGTGCTCAGGCATTTCCCATGTGGGCTCAATTTATCTTGTTGCAAAGGGCTGCTCTCCTTGGCATCAGTCACGATCTATCAAACAGGAAAGCATTAGAGCCTTAGCACACTGGGTGAGGTGTGATACACAATGCGAAGCAAACAATGTCAGCATTCTGTCCTACAGGAGAAGTACAATTCTGGTGCGATAGGAAGATGGGGTGATGGTGAATCGCTTGCATAGAACATCTTTCCCTGTAAGCTGTCTGGCACCAATTCAATCACTCAATTGTGGTATGTGTCTGGACCACCCTTCTTGTTAATTTGCTGATTATAAAGACAAAATGAGGAAAACGTGTCTACGCACTGAAAAGAAATGACATAACATTATGCAAACTCTACAAGGCACGGAGCAAAAGATTTCGCAGTGGAGATCCCGTGAAGTGATTCCCAGAGCAGCACTGCGTGTAAGACAGCTCCCAAACTCGGCGAGTATTTACACTGTGCTCTGGGATGGTGTTTGCAGGAGGAACGGAGATGCGAACCTCCAAGTCCACCCACATCGGCAGCGGTGCTCGGAACGCGGAGGAGGAGCAGTTCCCCGTTGCGCCGCTGGGTGGGGATGTTGGCCACGGAGCGGCAGCTCCCTGCAGCCGCAGCGCGCTTGCAGGCGCAGGCGCCCAGAAGAGCCGTGCGAGCTGCTGAGGAAGGGAAAGGAAGGACGGAGGAGCACGGAACCGGGCGCTCGGGGGCTTTGGGGCCGAGCTGCTGGGAAAGGCGGCTTTCGGTTCGCGAGCGGCAGCGCCGTGCGTCGGGGCCGGCGAGAAAAACTGCGAGCATGAAAGGCCGGCTGTGGCGGAGAGGGACGGCGAGCGGGAGACGGAGCGGCGGCGGCGGCGAGAGGCAAGTGCTGCTGTGGCTCGTGTGCGTTTGCGTGTGGGAGAGCGGGGCCGAAACGCTGCGCTATTCGGTGGCGGAGGAAATGGCGAGGGACTCGTTGGTGGGCAACGTCGCCCAGGACCTGGGGCTTTCTCCGAGCCAGCTCGCGGCTCGCAAGGCGCGCGTGGTGTCCGAGGGGAGCGAGCAGCATTTCCGCCTCGATCCGCACAGCGGCGTCCTGACGGTCACGGAGACGCTGGACCGAGAGCGGATCTGTCCGCACAGCGAGAGCTGCGCGCTCTTGTTTAAGCTTTTCTTTGAGAACCCGGTGCAGCTGATCCGCGGGGAGGTGGAGGTTCGGGACGTGAACGACCACTCCCCCGTGTTCCCGCAGAAGGAGGTGGTTTTAAAGGTTATCGAAACGGCATCAATCGGCTCTCGTTTCCCGCTAGAAAACGCCCAGGATGAGGACGTTGGGATCAACGGTTTACAGAATTACAGCCTCTCCCCAAACTCGTATTTCTCCCTTGATCTCGAAGAAGGAGAAGATGGAGGCAGATACGCGGAGCTCGTCCTGCAGAGGCCTTTGGACCGCGAGGAGCAGCGGGAGCTGCATTTGGTGCTCACGGCCACGGACGGGGGCTCGCCGCCCAGGTCGGGCACGGCTCAGGTCCGGGTGGTGGTGCTGGATGCCAACGACAACATGCCGGTGTTCTCGCGGGAGGTGTACGAGGTGCGCGTGGCCGAGAACAGCCCCCCGGGGCAGCTGGTGGTCCGGGTGTCGGCCGCGGATCCCGACGAGGGCTCCAACGGCAAAGTGCGGTATGCCTTCACCCAGGCATCGGCGGGTTCCAAAGAGCTCTTCAGTCTGAACCCTGAGAACGGGGAGATTCGGGTTTTGGGCAACCTAGACTTTGAGGAAACAAAAGCCCACAAGCTGGTAGTGACAGCCACGGACGGGGGTGGTCTGTCTGCGCACTGCAGAGTGCACGTGGAGGTGCTGGACGTGAACGACAACGCGCCGGAGATCGCGCTGAGCTCCGTGAGCGCCTCCATCCCCGAGGACGCCCCGCCCCGCACCGTGGTGGCCCTGCTGAGCGTGCGGGACCGCGACTCCGGCGACAACGGGCGGACGGAGTGCGCCATCGAGGGCGACGTGCCGTTCAGCCTGACGGCCGCTTTCGCCAACCACTACGAGCTGCGCACCAGCGCGGCCCTGGACAGGGAGACGACGGCCGAGTACAACGTGAGCATCGTGGCCACGGACTGGGGCCGGGCGCGGCTGAGCGCTCGCGAAAGCGTGTCGGTGCGCATCGCCGACGTGAACGACAACGCGCCGCGCTTCACGCAGGCGGCGTACAGCATGTCGGTGAGCGAGAACGAGGCGGGCGCGGTGCGGATCGGCAGCGTGAAGGCGACGGACGCGGACGCGGGCGCGAACGGGCGCGTGAGGTACGCGCTGGTGCGGGAGGAGGGCGAGGAGCGGCCCGCCGTGTCGGTGGACGCCGAGAGCGGGGCCGTGTCCGTCGTGCGGCCGCTGGACTACGAGGAGGTGCGCGCCGTGGAGGTGACGGTGCGCGCCGCCGACGGGGGCTCGCCGCCGCGGAGCGCCACGGCGCTGCTGCGGGTGCTGGTGCGGGACGAGAACGACAACGCGCCCGTGGTGCTGCACCCGCCGGCCGACGGCGGCGCGGCGCTGGGCGAGCTGGTGCCGCGGCGGGCGCGGGCGGGCTACCTGGTGGCCAAGGTGGTGGCGGTGGACGCGGACGCGGGGCAGAACGCGTGGCTGTGCTACGAGCTGGCCAAGGCGACGGAGCCGGGGCTGTTCCGCGTGGGGCTGCACAGCGGCGAGGTGCGCACGGCGCGGGCCGTGGGCGAGCGCGACGCGGCCCGGCACAGGCTGGTGGTGCTGGTGCGGGACCGCGGGCGGCCGCCGCGCTCCGCCAGCGCCACCCTCGCCGTCGCCCTGGCCGACGGTTTCTCGGAAGGCCACCTGCGGGCGAGCGAAGAGGCGCCGGCCGCCGAGCCCGACGGCCGCCTCACCCTCTACCTCAGCGTCTGCTTGGCCTGCGTGTCCGCGCTCTTCGTGGCCGGCGCGGCGGCCGCCGTGGCCGCCAAGGTGCGGCGGGCCCGGCGGGGCGAGCCGGGGACCTTGCCCACCTTCCCGCAGTCCGCCGCCGACAGCAGCGCCGGCTCCCTGCCCCGCAGCTACGTCTACGACGTCCGCCTCGCCGCCGGCACCGTCAACAGCGAGTTCCGCTTCCTCGGGCCGCTCTTGCCCTGCTTCCCCGCCGGGCTGCCGCAGGGCGCGGCCGAGCAGCGGAGCTCGCTCTGCTCGGCCGGCCTCGGGCAAGAAGAAGGCGACTGGGCTGTGCAGGTGAGGGAGCGGAGCGTGGGGGACCGGGGGTAGAGGGAGGGAGGTTGGGGTCAAGGACGAATCAGCTCCTTGCGCGGCTGCGGCGCGGCAGGGAGCATCGGAGAGGCCGTGGGGGTGGTGTCGGAGAGGTTCCCCGAGCGGGACGAGAGGGCGGAAGCGGTCCCGTGCCGCCGCTGGGTGGTCTCGGCTTCTCCCCGGGTTCGGGCTGCCAGCGCCTCTGCGTGTGGCTCCGTGCCCGGAGTAGTTGCTGTGGGTGAAGCGTGTGGTGTCAGCCCGAGGGTGGCGGCTGGATCGTGGGCAGCTGTGAAGCAGCAGGGCGGGTGGGTAAGGTACACAGCGGGTCCTGTCCCCGCGCTCTGAAGAACAGAGTGGGTAGGGGCCGACAAGGTCACTGCTCCCGTTGACGACATCCACCGTGCCGTGTTTTTCGTCTAGAGCCTTAGCGACGGCATAACTGATATCAGTCTATTTCCCCTCCATTGCTGTCAGGAATTCCCACATTCTCAGCCCACTTTTTTTTTTACCACTGGCATTAAAACCCGTTAGTAGTTGTGAGGAAAGCTTTTGTGTCTTTTCCCCACTCGCTGTTTCTTGACAGCTTTCATGATATGCTTCCCTGTCGTCCTTAGTGTAGTGCTTTCAGTGGGCTATAGGGATTCCTATAGGCTTTTAATGTTGTCCTCGCCCTCCTGTCTTGATTCTGGGTACGAATGAGTGGTCTCACATTCAATTGTTTCTGATGAGCCTTTCGGCTTGTCACTGACAGCTGCTTCCCGTTAATGCCCCAGTGTCAGCCCTCCACTGTGTTCTTTGCAGGGCCGAGCTCCCGTCTCTGAAGGCACGGCTCCCGGGGCAGCAGAGGAGAATGCCAGTTTGGATCAATGCCCCTGGCTCAGCCATCAGTAAGGGAGGAGGCGGAGCAGCATCTTGGTCTTCATGAGCTAATATCTTCGTAGTGAAATGAAGGAGAGACCAAACACGCACCAAAAATGTGCCAAGGAAATGCAGTACTGCTCTGTGAGAGTGCATGGACACTCCTCTTAACCAGTACTTCATGTACTGATTCTGAAATGTTGATAACTTTCGCGGTTGTTGCATGCTGGGAACACTGAGCTTTGATATCTAATTGTTGTAGTGCTATTGCTCCTAAGTATTAAGTGTAAATGGGGAAACAATATTCTTATATTCACGCTATCGTTTTCTTACATGTGCTTTTTCTTACATGCATTCATTTTTGTTGTCAAGTGGATCCTGTACTCATGTAATCTGTACCATGCCAGGCTGTGTAGCAGTTAATCAGACCAGAATGTTTCCAGCAAAGGCATTCTTGAGTAACACTGAGGAGCTGGCTGCCTTTCAGATGGCTGACGTTCACACACTGCACAACCAACCAGGAGTTCAGCAGTTCCCCACACTGTAAAGAGTCCTCTTTGAGCACTGTATTCGTGTTGGGTTTGGTTTGGCTTGTTTCCCAACCTGAAGTCTAAATGAATGGTTCTTGAGCATTTCAGAATTATAGAATATAGATATGAAGAGATAATAAAACATTCAAAGCCGCGTGCTATTTCCCATTGCTCACGTATTTCCTGGATTTGAATGTTTGGTCACAGAAACCAATAGAATCCACTGAGAAATCTGTCAGAAGATGAGCTTCAATCTGATGTACAAAGTTATTATTGTAGTGAAAAGGTGCATTAGGGATCACTGTTGCTGTTACAGCCTTCTCCACCTGAAGCTGAAGGTCACGTGTCCCTGTGAAATGAGGGCAGTGATTGTGAGAAGTGTCTGGGGATGCTCTTCTCTGTCCGGATCTGTTCCCTGCCATAGTGGTGCCAGCGGTCAGGTTACAATAAAAGAAGGGTACGGGTCCACCTTCCTCACTCTGAGGTCCCGAGGACGAATCAGGAGCAGTGGTAGGAGCATAAGGAAGCACATACCATGTGGTTCTTTAACTTTTGTGTGGCATGAATGAGGAGCTGCGTTCCCAACTTTATGTGCTGATGATGGCCTACAGCTGTTTTTTGTAGCAAGTTTCTGTGTTGCTGATTGTCTTTTTTTCCATTGGAATAGTGGTCATTTCCTTTGTAGTGTCTGTTCTGATGGTTTGTTTTACTTTTTGTGGAAAACCACGATTAGAACAGTGACTATTGAGTTGTTGCTGAGCAGTGCTGCACAGAGCCGGAGACATTTCAGCTTCTCATACTGTCCTGTGAGTGAGTGTGCTGGTATTGCCCAAGAATCTGGGAGGGGGCAGAATTAGGACAGCTGCCCTAAACTGGCCAGAGAGATATTCTCTACCATGTGACATCACCCAGAAGTATAAACTGGGGAGATCTCAGAGCTGGTGGGCAGCTGCTACTTGTGAACTGGCAGGGCATTGGTCAGCAGTTGGTCAGCAGCATCACTTCTTTGTTCTTTCTATCTTACGGTGGTTGTGCATTGCTCCTTTTCTTTTTCTTGATCTCTCTCTCTTATCTGTCCATCAGTATTTCTCTTATTACCTCTGTTTCTCAGTATCTCTCCCTCTATCTGTACCTCTGTATCTGTCTCAGTACCTCTGCCTCTACATCCTTTTATTTTGTCTCATGAGTTCTACTTGGGTTATGTTTTCTATCTCTTTCCCCCATCTCACTGGAAGAGGGTGGTGAATAACGAACATATGGTGCGTTCTGTGCTGCTGCCAGGTTATACACAGCAGTGCTTTTTGGAACCTAGTGTGCAGCCTAAGAGGCTGAGATAGAGGCACAGATCTTATCCAAGTCTGCTTAAAAAGAGTTCTTATATGTGTTATAGTGGTGTAATGGCTTTGTGTTTTCTAGAAATGATTTTATTTTGCACCGAACTTTCTCTAAATGTTCTCTGTTGTGCTGTTTACCATTTCAGAGGGACTGGAATAAGACTGTCATTTTGCTATGACATGCAACATTGGCTTATGATGAGTCTCTCAGGAGACTCAGCTGATGTTTGCACTCCACATTGTCATCATCTTTGTTCTTAGGGAGCCTTCACTGAGATACTACTAAGACTTACTTTTTTTCTTATGTCTCCTGAGAAAGCAAGACTATGGGAATGTGAATGGGCCATGTTTTCCTCCATTTCTTCTATCTCCCTTTCTCCTTCACCTACCACTTCTTCTTCAGGCTAGTTACAATAGGTCTTGAGAATGTTAAACATCCTGGAGATCTTCAAACCAGCATGATCCTACTGCTGTGTCTCCTGAATACATTTCTGGTTTTGTCTGTATTTAAACCCCACTTTAGGAATACAACCCAGAGATGTGCCCTGACACAGTAATTTATGAGTGTTGGGCTGTAGGGAAGAATATTAGCAGGGCCCTAGAAGAGCAAGAACCATCAGTCCTTTGGAACTCTACCCCAGAACAAGTGCAGGTTCCAGAAAAACGGTCAAACTGTTTGCAGCAGATGTGCCATCACTCTGGCAACTGTAGAGAGACACCAATCACTGCAACATGCTGGGGCTTGGCCTAGGCCTGATCAATGCTATTCAGCACACTGAAGAGAAGGGAAGAGAAGGTCTCTATCTCTGATGAGTGTGACAGGCTCTGTGGCTGCTCCAAGTTCTGTGATAGGCCCTGCAGTTTCTTCAGCCCTCACTACAATCCCTATGGTTGCTTTGTGGCCTGTGTCAGCTGCTCTGGTGGCTCCAAGCCCTGATTTGTGCTCTGTGGCTGCTCCAACTACTGCCACAGGTCTGTAGTTACTGCAACACCACTGTCGGCCCTGCAGTTGCTCCAGCTCCTCCATCACAGCCTGTGGTTGCTTCAAGTCCTGCGGCAGGCCCTGTAGTTTCACCAGTCCTCAAAACAGGCCCCAGAGTCAGTGCATTCCTAGTGACAAGCCCTGCTGTTTCTTCAACTCCCATGAGAGGCCTTGTGTTGTATGCTCCGGCTCATGCAACAGGCTCTGTGGTTGCTCGTTGTCTCAAAACATCTCTGTGATTGCTCCAACTCTCCAAATATGCCCTGTTGTTTCAACAACCCTCTCAACAGGCCCTGTGGTTGCTGCTGCTCACGGGACAGGTCCTGTGGTTGCTCTTTCCTCTGCAATAGGTCCTGTGGTTGTTCCAACCCACTCAACACGCTTTGTGGTTGCTCCAAATCGCATGACATGCCCGACAGTTGCTCCAAATCCTGCAGCAGGCCTTGCAGCTGTTCCAACCCTCAAAGCAGGCCCTGTGGTTTCTCCAGTCCCTGTGACAAGTCTTCCATCTGAACCTCAGAACAATCTGTGTCAGTATCAGTTGCTCCTGTATGGAAGATGAGACAATGGCTGCAAATGTCAACTTACGTTATGTCATAACTCATAAAGGAAGAAATCACCGTCTGACCCCTGACTGTGCAGGAGCTGCACGTTTTGTGAAAATATTTCAATCATTGTCCAAGGGAGCACATTGTCACGTGGCAGCTCCAGTGCTGGGATAATGGGGACAGCAGCCTGGACATAGTGGACAACATGACTTTGGCAGCTGGCATTCAGGCAGTTTAAGGAATTTCAGCCTGTTTAACAAAGTGTTGGATGAGACCTTTTGAGAAGCTGTCCTTAGCAACTAAGCAGTGGAAGAAAGCTATGTGCTGTGTGGCTGCGCCAAGTAAGGTGGCAGGCCTGTAGTTACTTCAACCCCTGCTATTGGCCCTGCAGTTGTCACCAGCTCCTCTATCACAGCCTGTGGTTTCTTCAAATCCTGCGGCAGACCCAGTAGTTTTAGCAGTCCTCGAAACAGACCCTGGAGTCACTGCATTCTACTGCATTCTTATCAACAATCACTGATCTTTCTTCAACTCCCGTGAGAGGCAGCTCCAGTGCTGGGATAATGGGGACAGCAGCCTGGACATAGTGGACAACAAAGTCAGGCAGCTGGCATTCAGGCAGTTTAAGGAATTTCAGGCTGTTTAATGAACTGTTGGATGAGATCTTTTGAGAAGCTGTCCTTAGCAACTAAGCAGTGGAAGAAAGCTGGCTTGTCTTCAAGGATATCTTTCTGAGATCACAAGAGCTTCTGTCCCTCAGAATAAGAAAGTTGACAGGGGAGGCAGGAGACTGGCATGGCTATGCAATTATCTGCTGGTCAAACTGAGGGAGCAGAAGAGATTGTAGTAGCTGTGGAAACAAGGGTGTGTCACCTGGGGAGAATACAGGGACGCTGTCTGGACTTGCAGAGGGGGATTAGGGTAGTCAAGACACAGATGGAACTGAACTTGACCAGGGATGTTAAATACCACAAGAAGGGATTTGATTGGTAAACTGGCCAGAAAGGCAGGCCCTAGAGAGCATACTTCCTTTGATAAATGAGAAAGGAGAACTGGCTACAACAGGTATGGAGAAGGCTGAGGTACTAAACGAGTTCTTTGCCTTGATCTTCACTGGCAGCCAGGATTCATGTCTTGCTTGCATCCCTGGGCTACTAGGTAGGAACTAGGGAAGTAAATCCCCCTCTGCTCTGTGGCCAGAGCAAGCCTGAGATCACCTAATGAGACTGAATGCCTACAAGTCTGCGGGGCTGGATGACATGCATCCCAGGGTCCTAATGAAGCTGGCTGATATGATTGCTGAGCTGCCCTCCATCGTATTTGAAAAGTTGTGGCTGTTGGGTGAAGTCCCTGGGGAGTGGAAAACAGGAAAAGTCACTCCCATTTACAAGAAAGGAAGGAAGGGTAACTTGGGGGACTAGAGGCTACTGAGCATCACATCTGTATTGGGGAAGATCATGGAATAGATCCATCTGGAATACATGTTAAGGCACATGAGGGAAGAGCAGCTGATCTGAGTCAGAGTGGTTTCACCAAAGGAAGGCCATGCCTGACCAATCTGGTGGTCTTCTCTGATGGAGTGACAACACTAGTGGACAAAGGGAAGGCCACCGATGTCATCTACCTGGACTTGTGCAAGGCCTTTGGCATGGTCCTCCATCACATCCTGATCTTTAAATTGGAGAGATATGGATTTGTAGAGTGGACTATTTGATGGATAACTTGTTGGTTGGAAAGCCATAGACAGAGGGTTGAGTTGAATGGCACTGTGTCCAGGTGGAGACCGGTGATGAGCAGTGTCCCCCAGGGGGTCTGTCTTGGGGCCAGTGCTCTTCACCATCCTCATCAATGACATTGATGATGGGCTTGAGTGCACCCTCAGCAAGTTTGTTGATGACACCAAGCTGAGTGTTGTGGCTGACACATTACAAGGAAGTGTTGCCATCCAGAGTGACCTCAACAAACTTTAAGGGTGGGCCGATGTGAGCCAAATGAGGTTCAACATGGCAAAGTGCAAGGTTTTGCACTTGGTCACAGTAATCCCACATATGCATACAGACTGGGAGAAGCAAACCTGGTAAGGATTGCCCCAGGGCTGGAAACACGTCCCTCCTTTTTTGAAACAGGTTGATTTAAAGTACACTGGAATAGAGAGAAGCTCCTGAACACCTGCACTACATTGATGGCATCATTGCGTTGGGCAACAGAGCAGAGGAAGTTTTTGATAAACATAGGAAAAGAATCCAAATTCTTTTGTAAGCTGTTCTCTCCTGCATAGGAGATGCATTTTTTAAGAAAAAAAAAGGTGATATGGACATTATCTGGTCTCAAAGGAAGAGATCAATTACAGAAAAGCTGTGTTTCCAGCAACTGGCAAAAATAAAACACAGGCTTCCTGAAAAACTTGAATTTTCTCAAGAGTGCGTATTCTGCATTACAGTCTGATTGCAAGTCCTCTCTATCAACTGACCCAGAAGAAGAACGACTTCAAATAGAGGCCTCAGCAATGACAAACCTCTGAACAAATGAAAAAGGCAGATAGTTCATGGGCCAGGAGAGGACATAAAAATCTACACTACACTGCAAATAAGGAAAAAAGCCCAACTTGAAGCATCTGGCAGAAAGCTCTATGGGAGTCCTCTTTGCTTTTGTATACCCTTAGACTCTGGGATACTGAGGATCAGAGGCCTGCTACACTCTGCCTGAAAAAAAGACATTGGCAGCATATGCAGGAGTTCAAGCTCCTTCATATGAAGAGAGCAACAGAGGTAAAGAAGAGCAACAGCAGGTAAGAAAGAATGAAAACTGTTTCACCCCTTATGATGACTGGTGAAAACTCAAAAGGATTGCAATCTCTGTCTAAAGTGATGCTACTCCCTTGTCTGCAACCCCTTAGATGAGGGTGAGGAGGCATGGATCCTGGCTGCACTCCTTCCAGTCCCACAGGTACATTGCTTGCTCCTGAGATCGCAGGGTTAGCACTGCCTTCTCACCTGGTGCTCAAATTTTGGTTCAGGCTGTGACCTGGTAATTCCACTGCAAGCTGTATTCCCAGTTTTGACTACTTGGCCTATGACAGTTTTTACTGGACATTTCTGTGTTGCAGATATCAGTAGTAACTTGAGAGATGGTAACAGTCCCAAATAGATGGATGGACGGATGGATACATGCATTCGATGGAAGGAAGTGAAAGACAGAAATTGACTTAATCTCTGATGCTATTTAGCGTATCATGCATGCAAGCAGAAGTGATATAACAGGAAAGTACAACTATGTCTGTATCGAAGTGAAGCTGGGGACTGGCCTTTGCAAAAGAAGATGAAGCTTCCCTGCCTTGTAAACCTGGAGAAGCACTCCATCCTGCTTTGTCATGTGGAGTCAATGAGGATGCAACGAGACTACTTCAAAACATCAAGAGAATTTGTATCCCTTTGGGAGCGTGTTGAAGGGATTGTGAGCACAGGCAGTGTTCTCCTCCCTCTGAGCTGTTTGAAAGGAAGTAGGGAGAGCTCCTCCAAGAAGGTAATACAGCTTACAGCCCACCTGAAGTTCCTCTATCCCAATGTATGCATCGTGGGAAATAAGCAGAAGCTGAAATCCATACGTGAGGAAATTATAGAAATACAGACAATTTGTTATCATGGAAATGTGCTGGGAAGGATCACACAACTGGAAGACTGCAATCAAGAGCCACAGGCTGTTTACAAGTATTAGGCAGAGAAGGATGAGTGCGGGTCTTGTCTACTAGGAAGATTTGGGAAACTACAGACCCATGAGCCTCATGTCTATGTTGGAGGATATCAGGGAACAGATTTTCCTGGAAGCCATATTAAGACACACTGCTTGAAAAGTTGATTGGACACAGCCAGCATTGCTTCACCAAGAGCAGACTGTGTCTGATGCATCTGGTGTACCTCTATGGGGAAGTGACAGCATCACTGGGCAAATGAAGAGCAAGTGATGCCATCCACGTGGACTTGTGCAAGGCCTTTGACATGTCCTCACATAATATCCTTATCAGTAAGTTGGAGACATATGGATTTTAATGGAGGACTATTCAGTGGATGAGAAATTGGTTGGACGATCACAGCCATGGGACTGGGGTCCAGAGCTCCATGTGTGGGTGGAGGTGGGTAATTAGTTGTGCCCCTTGGGAGCAGTGCTCTTCAAAATCTGTATCAGTGGATCCAGACAGTGGGATTAAATGCATCCAGAGCAAGATTGGTGGTTGATTGGTGGTTATTTGAGTGATACGTTTGATACAATGGAAGTAAGGGATGTCATCCAAAGGACCTGGACAAGCTTGAAAAAGTGAGTGTGAGGAAATGGAAAGAGTTTCAGTCCATCCAAGTGCGAGGTGTTCCACTTCAGTCGGGTCATTCCCAGGTTGGAGTACAGTCTGGGAGAAGAGCTAATGGAGAGCAGCCCTGTGGAGGGGGACTTGGAGTTTCATGTCAATGAAGAGCTTGACGTGAGCCAGAAGTGCCTGCACGCAGCCCTGATACACATATGCATCCTTGATTCCATCAAAAAAGAGTTGGCTAGAAGAGTGAGGGAGGTGATTGTCTGTCTCTGATTGCTCTCGTTAGGAACCACCGGGAGTACTGTGTCCAGGTCTGTGCTCAGGCTGGAGTACCTGTGATTTGAAGAAAGGCTGAGGCAAACTGGCTTGTTCGGCTTACAGAAGGATTTGGGGAGACCTCATTGAGACCTTCCAATACTTGAAAGTAAACTTATAAGAAGTGGAAGACCAAGTTCTTCCTTGCCGTTCTGTAGCATCATGTCTGGTATTGCAAAACCTCTGCATCTCCAAAGAGTGAAAGTAGTTAGCAGCTCCTGGATAAGTTTGTACGAAGCTGGGGACAATTTTCAGTCTGGTGTGGGAGTTCTGTTGTGTGGCAACACACTTCAGCATCGGTGCAAGGGAGGTTATGTTTGTCATTTCAGGGAAGAAAGGTGCCATTCACAGGGGAAAGAACTAGAGCCCTGGGTCCTTTGGGTGAGGTGTGATACACAGTGTGTAGAACACATGATCAGGATTCTGCCTAAGAACAGACTTATTGGTCCAGCGTGAAAGCAAGCTGAAGTGATGGTGAATCATTTCCTAACAGCACCTGTACCTCAAAGCTGCCTGGCTCCTATTCTGTGCTGATATCTGTCAGGACCATCCCTGCACGTACTTACAATTTGCTGGTTAATAAGAAGTCCAAGAGAGGAAAACGTGACCCTACAATCAACGGAAATAACATTTTGCCATTTTGACACAGCACGGAGCAAAAGAGTTCGCGGTGGAGACCCGGGAAGTGATACCCAGAGCAGCGCTCGGTGTGCGGGCACTAAGCCTGCTGCCAAAGGTGGCGATTATTTACATTGCTCCTTGGGATCTTGTTTGCAGGAGGAATGGAGATTCGAACTTCCAAGTCCACCCACATCGGCAGCGGTGCTCGGAACGCGGAGGAGGAGCAATTCCCCGTTGCGCCGCTGGGTGGGGATGTTGGCCACGGAGCGGCAGCTCCCGCTGGCCGCAGCGCGCTTGCAGGCGCAGGCGCCCAGAAGAGCCGTGCGAGCTGCTGGGGAAGGGAAGGAAAGGGGAGGGAAGGGAAGGGCGGCGGGGCACGGAGCTGGGCGCTCGGGGGCTTTGGGGCCGAGCTGCTGGGAAAGGCGGCTTTCGGTTGGCGAGCGGCAGCGCCGTGCGTCGGGGCCGGCGAGAAAGACTGCGAGCTATGAAAGGCCGGCTGTGGCGGAGAGGGACGGCGAGCGGGAGACGGAGCGGCGGCGGCGGCGAGAGGCAAGTGCTGCTGTGGCTCGTGTGCGTTTGCGTGTGGGAGAGCGGGGCCGAAACGCTGCGCTATTCGGTGGCGGAGGAAATGGCGAGGGACTCGTTGGTGGGCAACGTCGCCCAGGACCTGGGGCTTTCTCCGAGCCAGCTCGCGGCTCGCAAGGCGCGCGTGGTGTCCGAGGGGAGCGAGCAGCATTTCCGCCTCGATCCGCACAGCGGCGTCCTGACGGTCACGGAGACGCTGGACCGAGAGCGGATCTGTCCGCACAGCGAGAGCTGCGCGCTCTTGTTTAAGCTTTTCTTTGAGAACCCGGTGCAGCTGATCCGCGGGGAGGTGGAGGTTCGGGACGTGAACGACCACTCCCCCGTGTTCAGGAAAAGGGGCGTTGATTTAAGGATTCCTGAATTGGCATCTCTGGGATCCCGTTACCCTCTTGAAAGGGCACAGGATGAGGACGTTGGGATCAACGGCTTGCAGAATTACAGCCTCTCCCCAAACTCGCATTTCTCCCTTGCTCTCGAAAAAGGGAAAGATGGAGGCAAATACGCGGAGCTCGTCCTGCAGAAGCCTTTGGACCGCGAGGAGCATCGGGAGCTGCATTTGGTGCTCACGGCCACGGACGGGGGCTCGCCGCCCAGGTCGGGCACGGCTCAGGTCCGGGTGGTGGTGCTGGATGCCAACGACAACATGCCGGTGTTCTCGCGGGAGGTGTACGAGGTGCGCGTGGCCGAGAACAGCCCCCCGGGGCAGCTGGTGGTCCGGGTGTCAGCCGTGGATCCCGACGAAGGCTCCAACGGCAAAGTGCGGTACGAGTTCACTGAGATGTCAGAGAGGTCCAGCCAACTGTTTCAGCTGAACCCTGAGAGCGGGGAGATTCGGTTATTGGGTAATTTGGATTACGAAGAAGAAAAATTCCTCGAGCTCGTGGTGAGAGCCACAGACGGGGGTGGTCTGTCTGCGCACTGCAGAGTGCACGTGGAGGTGCTGGACGTGAACGACAACGCGCCGGAGATCGCGCTGAGCTCCGTGAGCGCCTCCATCCCCGAGGACGCCCCGCCCCGCACCGTGGTGGCCCTGCTGAGCGTGCGGGACCGCGACTCCGGCGACAACGGGCGGACGGAGTGCGCCATCGAGGGCGACGTGCCGTTCAGCCTGACGGCCGCTTTCGCCAACCACTACGAGCTGCGCACCAGCGCGGCCCTGGACAGGGAGACGACGGCCGAGTACAACGTGAGCATCGTGGCCACGGACTGGGGCCGGGCGCGGCTGAGCGCTCGCGAAAGCGTGTCGGTGCGCATCGCCGACGTGAACGACAACGCGCCGCGCTTCACGCAGGCGGCGTACAGCATGTCGGTGAGCGAGAACGAGGCGGGCGCGGTGCGGATCGGCAGCGTGAAGGCGACGGACGCGGACGCGGGCGCGAACGGGCGCGTGAGGTACGCGCTGGTGCGGGAGGAGGGCGAGGAGCGGCCCGCCGTGTCGGTGGACGCCGAGAGCGGGGCCGTGTCCGTCGTGCGGCCGCTGGACTACGAGGAGGTGCGCGCCGTGGAGGTGACGGTGCGCGCCGCCGACGGGGGCTCGCCGCCGCGGAGCGCCACGGCGCTGCTGCGGGTGCTGGTGCGGGACGAGAACGACAACGCGCCCGTGGTGCTGCACCCGCCGGCCGACGGCGGCGCGGCGCTGGGCGAGCTGGTGCCGCGGCGGGCGCGGGCGGGCTACCTGGTGGCCAAGGTGGTGGCGGTGGACGCGGACGCGGGGCAGAACGCGTGGCTGTGCTACGAGCTGGCCAAGGCGACGGAGCCGGGGCTGTTCCGCGTGGGGCTGCACAGCGGCGAGGTGCGCACGGCGCGGGCCGTGGGCGAGCGCGACGCGGCCCGGCACAGGCTGGTGGTGCTGGTGCGGGACCGCGGGCGGCCGCCGCGCTCCGCCAGCGCCACCCTCGCCGTCGCCCTGGCCGACGGCTTCTCGGAAGGCCACCTGCGGGCGAGCGAAGAGGCGCCGGCCGCCGAGCCCGACGGCCGCCTCACCCTCTACCTCAGCGTCTGCTTGGCCTGCGTGTCCGCGCTCTTCGTGGCCGGCGCGGCGGCCGCCGTGGCCGCCAAGGTGCGGCGGGCCCGGCGGGGCGAGCCGGGGACCTTGCCCACCTTCCCGCAGTCCGCCGCCGACAGCAGCGCCGGCTCCCTGCCCCGCAGCTACGTCTACGACGTCCGCCTCGCCGCCGGCACCGTCAACAGCGAGTTCCGCTTCCTCGGGCCGCTCTTGCCCTGCTTCCCCGCCGGGCTGCCGCAGGGCGCGGCCGAGCAGCGGAGCTCGCTCTGCTCGGCCGGCCTCGGGCAAGAAGAAGGCGACTGGGCTGTGCAGGTGAGGGAGCGGAGCGTGGGGGACCGGGGGTAGAGGGAGGGAGGTTGGGGTCAAGGACGAATCAGCTCCTTGCGCGGCTGCGGCGCGGCAGGGAGCATCGGAGAGGCCGTGGGGGTGGTGTCGGAGAGGTTCCCCGAGCGGGACGAGAGGGCGGAAGCGGTCCCGTGCCGCCGCTGGGTGGTCTCGGCTTCTCCCCGGGTTCGGGCTGCCAGCGCCTCTGCGTGTGGCTCCGTGCCCGGAGTAGTTGCTGTGGGTGAAGCGTGTGGTGTCAGCCCGAGGGTGGCGGCTGGATCGTGGGCAGCTGTGAAGCAGCAGGGCGGGTGGGTAAGGTACACAGCGGGTCCTGTCCCCGCGCTCTGAAGAACAGAGTGGGTAGGGGCCGACAAGGTCACTGCTCCCGTTGACGACATCCACCGTGCCGTGTTTTTCGTCTAGAGCCTTAGCGACGGCATAACTGATATCAGTCTATTTCCCCTCCGTTGCTGTCAGAATTCCCACATTCTCAGGCCACTGTTTTTTTTACCACTGGCATTAAAACCCGTTAGTAGTTGTGAGGAAAGCTTTTGGGTCTTTTCCCCACTTGCTGTTTCTTGACATCTTTCATGTTATGCTTCGCTGTCGTCCTTGTGTAGTGCTATACATGTATACTAAGTATCCTATAGCCCGATGCGTCCTTGCATTGGGCTTTAGGATACTTAGGGGTTTTTAATGTTGTCCTCCCCCTCCTCTTTGATTCTGGGTACGGAAGAGTGGTCTACCTTTCACATTGTTTCTGATGAGCCTTCCCAGCTTGTCATTAACTCCTGCTTCTCGTTAATGC
Source organism: Gallus gallus (assembly GCF_016699485.2). Taxonomy (NCBI): domain Eukaryota; kingdom Metazoa; phylum Chordata; class Aves; order Galliformes; family Phasianidae; genus Gallus; species Gallus gallus. The sequence goes on from NC_052544.1 coordinate 1,163,817, forward strand.
CCCAGTGTCAGCCCTCCACTGTGTTCCCTGCAGGGCCGAGCTCCCCTCTCTGAAGGCACGGTTCCCGGGGCAGCAGAGGAGAATGCCAGTTTGGATCAAAGCCCCTGGCTCAGCCATCAGTAAGGGAGGAGGAGGAGCAGCATCTCGGTCCTCGTGGGCTGATATCTTCGAAGTGAAATGAAGGAGAGACCAAACACACGCCAAAAATATACCAGGGAAATGCAGTACTGCTGTGTGAGAGAGCAAGGACACTCCTGTTAACCAGTACTTCATGTACTGATTCTGAAATTTTGATAACTTTGGTGGATGTTGCATGCTGGGAACACTGAGCTTTGATATCTAATTGTTGTAGTGCTATTGCTGATTAGTATTTAGTGTAAATGGGGAAACTATTCTTATATTCACGCTATCGTTTTCTTACATGTGCTTTCTCTTACATGCATTCATTTTTGTTGTCAAGTGGATCCTGTACTCATGTAATCTATTCCATGCCAGGCTGTGCAGCAGTTAATCAAATCATGTTTCCAGCAAAGGCATTCTTGAGTAACACTGAGAAGTTGGCTGCCTTTCAGATGGCTGACGTTCACACATTGCACAACCAACCAGGAGTTCAGCAGTTCCCCACACTGTAAAGAGTCCTCTTTGAGCACTGTATTCGCGTTGGGTTTGGTCTGGTTTCTTTCCCAACATGAAGTCGAAAGGAGTGGTTCTAGAGCATTGCAGAATTATATAGATATGAAGAGATAATAAAACATTCAAAGCCGTGTGCTATTTCCCATTGCTCACATATTTCCTGGAGTTGAATGCCTTGTCACGGAAACCAATAAAATCTGCTGAGAAATCTGTCAGAAGATGAGCTTCAATCTCACGTACAAATTTACTTTTGTAGTAAAAAGGTTCATTAAGCATCACTGTTGCTGTTACAGCCTTCTCCACATGAAGCTGAAGGAGAACGTGTCCCAGTGAAATGAGGGCAGTGATTGTGAGAAGTGTCTGGGGAAGCTCTTCTCAGCCCGATCTGTTCCCTGCCATAGTGGTGCCACCTGTCAGGTTACAATAAAAGAAGGGTACGGGTCCACCTTCCTCACTCTGAGGTCCCGAGGACGAATCAGGAGCAGTGGTAGGAGCATAAGGAAGCACATACCATGTGGTTCTTTAACTTTTGTGTGGCATGAATGAGGAGCTGCGTTCCCAACTTTATGTGCTGATGATGGCCTAAGCTGTTTTTTGTAGCAAGTTTCTGTGTTGCTGATTGTCTTTTTTTCCATTGGAATAGTGGTCATTTCCTTTGTAGTGTCTGTTCTGATGGTTTGTTTTACTTTTTGTGGAAAACCACGATTAGAAACAGTGACTATTGAGTTGTTGCTGAGCAGTGCTGCACAGAGCCGGAGACATTTCAGCTTCTCATACTGTCCTGTGAGTGAGTGTGCTGGTATTGCCCAAGAATCTGGGAGGGGGCAGAAGCAGGACAGCTGCCCTAAACTGGCCAGAGAGATGTTCTCTACCATGTGACATCACCCAGAAGTATAAACTGGGGAGATCTCAGAGCTGGTGGGCAGCTGCTACTTGTGAACTGGCAGGGCATTGGTCAGCAGGTGGTCAGCAGCATCACTTCTTTGTTCTTTCTATCTTCCGGTGGTTGTGCATTGCTCCTTTTCTTTTTCTTGAACTCTCTCTCTTATCTGTCCTTCAGTATCTCTCTTATTACCTCTGTTTCTCAGTATCTCTCCCTCTATCTGTACCTCTGTATCTGTCTCAGTACCTCTGCCTCTACATCCTTTTATTTTGTCTCATGAGTTCTACTTGGGTTATGTTTTCTATCTCTTTCCCCCATCTCACTGGAAGAGGGTGGTGAATAACGAACGTGTGGTGCGTTCTGTGCTGCTGCCAGGTTATACACAGCAGTGCTTTTTGGAACCTAGTGTGCAGCCTAAGAGGCTGAGATAGAGGCACAGATCTTATCCAGGTCTGCTTAAAAAGAGTTCTTATATGTGTTATAGTGGTGTAATGGCTTTGTGTTTTCTAGAAATGATTTTATTTTGCACCGAACTTTCTCTAAATGTACTCTGTTGTGCTGTTTACCATTTCAGAGGGACTGGAATAAGACTGTCATTTTGCTATGACATGCAACATTGGCTTATGATGAGTCTCTCAGGAGACTCAGCTGATGTTTGCACTCCACATTGTCATCATCTTTGTTCTTAGGGAGCCTTCACTGAGATACTACTAAGACTTACTCTTTTTCTTATGTCTCCTGAGAAAGCAAGACTATGGGAATGTGAATGGGCCATGTTTTCCTCCATTTCTTCTATCTCCCTTTCTCCTTCACCTACCACTTCTTCTTCAGGGTAGTTACAATAGGTCTTGAGAATGTTAAACATCCTGGAGATCTTCAAACCAGCATGATCCTACTGCTGTGTCTCCTGAATACATTTCTGGTTTTGTCTGTATTTAAACCCCACTTTAGGAATACAACCCAGAGATGTGCCCTGACACAGTAATTTATGAGTGTTGGGCTGTAGGGAAGAATATTAGCAGGGCCCTAGAAGAGCAAGAACCATCAGTCCTTTGGAACTCTACCCCAGAACAAGTGCAGGTTCCAGAAAAACGGTCAAACTGTTTGCAGCAGATGTGCCATCACTCTGGCAACTGTAGAGAGACACCAATCACTGCAACATGCTGGGGCTTGGCCTAGGCCTGATCAATGCTATTCAGCACACTGAAGAGAAGGGAAGAGAAGGTCTCTATCTCTGATGAGTGTGACAGGCTCTGTGGCTGCTCCAAGTTCTGTGATAGGCCCTGCAGTTTCTTCAGCCCTCACTACAATCCCTATGGTTGCTTTGTGGCCTGTGTCAGCTGCTCTGGTGGCTCCAAGCCCTGATTTGTGCTCTGTGGCTGCTCCAACTACTGCCACAGGTCTGTAGTTACTGCAACACCACTGTCGGCCCTGCAGTTGCTCCAGCTCCTCCATCACAGCCTGTGGTTGCTTCAAGTCCTGCGGCAGGCCCTGTAGTTTCACCAGTCCTCAAAACAGGCCCCAGAGTCAGTGCATTCCTAGTGACAAGCCCTGCTGTTTCTTCAACTCCCATGAGAGGCCTTGTGTTGTATGCTCCGGCTCATGCAACAGGCTCTGTGGTTGCTCGTTGTCTCAAAACATCTCTGTGATTGCTCCAACTCTCCAAATATGCCCTGTTGTTTCAACAACCCTCTCAACAGGCCCTGTGGTTGCTGCTGCTCACGGGACAGGTCCTGTGGTTGCTCTTTCCTCTGCAATAGGTCCTGTGGTTGTTCCAACCCACTCAACACGCTTTGTGGTTGCTCCAAATCGCATGACATGCCCGACAGTTGCTCCAAATCCTGCAGCAGGCCTTGCAGCTGTTCCAACCCTCAAAGCAGGCCCTGTGGTTTCTCCAGTCCCTGTGACAAGTCTTCCATCTGAACCTCAGAACAATCTGTGTCAGTATCAGTTGCTCCTATATGGAAGATGAGACAATGGCTGCAAATGTCAACTTACGTTATGTCATAACTCATAAAGGAAGAAATCACTGTCTGACCCCTGACTGTGCAGGAGCTGCACGTTTTGTGAAAATATTTCAATCATTGTCCAAGTGAGCACATTGTCACGTGGCAGCTCCAGTGCTGGGATAATGGGGACAGCAGCCTGGACATAGTGGACAACATGACTTTGGCAGCTGGCATTCAGGCAGTTTAAGGAATTTCAGCCTGTTTAACAAAGTGTTGGATGAGATCTTTTGAGAAGCTGTCCTTAGCAACTAAGCAGTGGAAGAAAGCTATGTGCTGTGTGGCTGCGCCAAGTAAGGTGGCAGGCCTGTAGTTACTTCAACCCCTGCTATTGGCCCTGCAGTTGTCACCAGCTCCTCTATCACAGCCTGTGGTTTCTTCAAATCCTGCGGCAGACCCAGTAGTTTTAGCAGTCCTCGAAACAGACCCTGGAGTCACTGCATTCTACTGCATTCTTATCAACAATCACTGATCTTTCTTCAACTCCCGTGAGAGGCAGCTCCAGTGCTGGGATAATGGGGACAGCAGCCTGGACATAGTGGACAACAAAGTCAGGCAGCTGGCATTCAGGCAGTTTAAGGAATTTCAGGCTGTTTAATGAACTGTTGGATGAGATCTTTTGAGAAGCTGTCCTTAGCAACTAAGCAGTGGAAGAAAGCTGGCTTGTCTTCAAGGATATCTTTCTGAGATCACAAGAGCTTCTGTCCCTCAGAATAAGAAAGTTGACAGGGGAGGCAGTAGACTGGCATGGCTATGCAATTATCTGCTGGTCAAACTGAGGGAGCAGAAGAGATTGTAGTAGCTGTGGAAACAAGGGTGTGTCACCTGGGGAGAATACAGGGACGCTGTCTGGACTTGCAGAGGGGGATTAGGGCAGTCAAGACACAGATGGAACTGAACTTGACCAGGGATGTTAAATACCACAAGAAGGGATTTGATTGGTAAACTGGCCAGAAAGGCAGGCCCTAGAGAGCATACTTCCTTTGATAAATGAGAAAGGAGAACTGGCTACAACAGGTATGGAGAAGGCTGAGGTACTAAACGAGTTCTTTGCCTTGATCTTCACTGGCAGCCAGGATTCATGTCTTGCTTGCATCCCTGGGCTACTAGGTAGGAACTAGGGAAGTAAATCCCCCTCTGCTCTGTGGCCAGAGCAAGCCTGAGATCACCTAATGAGACTGAATGCCTACAAGTCTGCGGGGCTGGATGACATGCATCCCAGGGTCCTAATGAAGCTGGCTGATATGATTGCTGAGCTGCCCTCCATCGTATTTGAAAAGTTGTGGCTGTTGGGTGAAGTCCCTGGGGAGTGGAAAACAGGAAAAGTCACTCCCATTTACAAGAAAGGAAGGAAGGGTAACTTGGGGGACTAGAGGCTACTGAGCATCACATCTGTATTGGGGAAGATCATGGAATAGATCCATCTGGAATACATGTTAAGGCACATGAGGGAAGAGCAGCTGATCTGAGTCAGAGTGGTTTCACCAAAGGAAGGCCATGCCTGACCAATCTGGTGGTCTTCTCTGATGGAGTGACGACACTAGTGGACAAAGGGAAGGCCACCGATGTCATCTACCTGGACTTGTGCAAGGCCTTTGGCATGGTCCTCCATCACATCCTGATCTTTAAATTGGAGAGATATGGATTTGTAGAGTGGACTATTTGATGGATAACTTGTTGGTTGGAAAGCCATAGACAGAGGGTTGAGTTGAATGGCACTGTGTCCAGGTGGAGACCGGTGATGAGCAGTGTCCCCCAGGGGGTCTGTCTTGGGGCCAGTGCTCTTCACTGTCTTCATCAATGACATTGATGATGGGCTTGAGTGCACCCTCAGCAAGTTTGTTGATGACACCAAGCTGAGTGTTGTGGCTGACACATTACAAGGAAGTGTTGCCATCCAGAGTGACCTCAACAAACTTTAAGGGTGGGCTGATGTGAGCCAAATGAGGTTCAACATGGCAAAGTGCAAGGTTTTGCACTTGGTCACAGTAATCCCACATATGCATACAGACTGGGAGAAGCAAACCTGGTAAGGATTGCCCCAGGGCTGGAAACACGTCCCTCCTTTTTTGAAACAGGTTGATTTAAAGTACACTGGAATAGAGAGAAGCTCCTGAACACCTGCACTACATTGATGGCATCATTGCGTTGGGCAACAGAGCAGAGGAAGTTTTTGATAAACATAGGAAAAGAATCCAAATTCTTTTGTAAGCTGTTCTCTCCTGCATAGGAGATGCATTTTTTAAGAAAAAAAAAGGTGATATGGACATTATCTGGTCTCAAAGGAAGAGATCAATTACAGAAAAGCTGTGTTTCCAGCAACTGGCAAAAATAAAACACAGGCTTCCTGAAAAACTTGAATTTTCTCAAGAGTGCGTATTCTGCATTACAGTCTGATTGCAAGTCCTCTCTATCAACTGACCCAGAAGAAGAACGACTTCAAATAGAGGCCTCAGCAATGACAAACCTCTGAACAAATGAAAAAGGCACATAGTTCATGGGCCAGGAGACGACATAAAAGTGACACTACACTGCAGATAAGGAAAAAAGCCCAACCTGAAGCATCTGGCAGAAAGCTCTATGGGAGGCTCTTTGCTTTTGTATACCCTTAGACTCTGGGATACTATAGATCTGAGGCCTGCCACACTATGCCTAAAAAAGAGACATTGGCAGCATATGCAGGAGTTCAAGCTCCTTCATATGAAGAGAGCAACAGAGGTAAAGAAGAGCAACAGCAGGTAAGAAAAAAGGAAAATTTGCTCACCCCTTATGATGACTGGTAAGGACTGAAAAGGATTGCAATCTCTGTCTAAAGTGATGCTACTCCCTTGTCTGCAACCCTCAGATAAGGGTGAGGAGGCATGGATCCTGGCTGCACTCCTTCCAGTCGCTCAGGTACATTGCTTGCTCCTGAGGTCCCAGGGTTAGCACTGCCTTCTCACCTGGTGCTCAACCATTGGTTCAGGCTGTGACCTGGTAATTCCACTGCCATCTGTATTCCCAGTTTTGACTACTTGGCCTATGACAGTTTTTACTGGACATTTCTGTGTTGCAGATATCAGTAGTAACTTGAGAGATGGTAACAGTCCGAAGTGGATGGATGGATGGATACATGCGTTCGATGGAAGGAAGGGAAAGACAGAAATTGACTTAATCTCTGATGCTGTTTAGCATATCATGCATGCAAGCAGAAGTGATATAACAGGACAGTGCAACAATGGCTGATTTTAAGTGAAGCTGGGGACCGGCCTTTGCAAAAGAAGATGAAGCTTCCCTACCTGGTAAATCTGGAGAAGCACTCCATTGTGCTTTTTCACGTGGAGTCAATGAGGATGCAACAAGACTACTTCAAAACATCAAGAGATTTCATATCCCTTGAGAGCATGTTGAAGGGATTGTGAGCACAGGTAGTGTTCTCCTCCCTCAGAGCTGTTTGAAAGGAAGTAGGGAGAGCACCTCCAAGAAGGTAATGCATCTTACAGCCTACCTGAAGTTCCTCTATCCCAATGCATGCATCATGGGATATAAGCAGGAGCTGAAAAACCTAGCTGAGGAAATTATGAAGCAATCAGCTATTTGTTATCGTGGAAATGTGCTGGGAAGGATCACACAACTGGAAGACTGCAGTCAAGAGCCACAGGCTGTTTACAGCAGTTAGGCAGAGAAGGATGGGTGAGGGTGTTGTCTACTAGGAAGACTTGGAAAACTACAGACCCATGAGCCTCATGTCTTTGTAGGAGGATATCAGGGAACAGATTCTCCTGGAAGCCATATTAAGACACACTGCTTGAAAAGGAGATGATCTGACACAGCCATCATTGCTTCACCAAGGGCATACTGTTTGTGACCCATCTGGTGTACCTCTATGGGGAAGTGACAGCATCACTGGGCAAATGAAGAGTAAGTGATGCCATCCACGTGGACTTGTGCAAGGCCTTTTGACATGTCCCCACATAATATCCTTATCAGTAAGTTGGAGACATATGGATCTTAATGGTAGACTATTCAGTGGATAAGGAACTGTTTGAATGATCACAGCCATGGGATTGGGGTCAAGAGCTCCATGTGTGGGTGGAGTAGGGTGATTAGTTGTGTCCCACAGGAATCTATCTTGGGAGCAGTGCTCTTCAAAATCTGTATCAGTGAATGTACACAGTGGGATCAAATGCATCCAGGATAAGATTGGTCATGACATTTATTTGAGTGATACGTTTGATAGAATGGAAGGAAGGAATGTCATCCAAAGGACGTGGACAAGCTTGAAAAAGTGAGCCTGAGTAAATGGAAAGAGTTTCAGTACATCCAAGTGCAAGGTGTTCCACTTCAGTCGGGTGATTCCCAGGTTGGAGTACAGTCTGGGAGAAGAGCTAATGGAGAGCAGCCCTGTGGAGGGGGACTTGGAGTTTCATGTCAATGAAGAGCCTGACGTGAGCCAGAAGTGCCTGCACGCAGCCCTGATACACATATGCATCCTTGGCTCCATCAAAAAAGAGTTGGCTAGAAGAGTGAGGAAGGTGATTGACTGTCTCTGCTTTGCTCTCATTAGGAACCACCTGGAGTACTGTGTCCAGGTCTGTGCTCAGGCTGCAGCACCTGTGATTTGAAGAAAGGCTGAGGCAGACTGGCTTGTTCAGCCTAGAGAAGGATTTGGGGAGACCTCATTGAGACCTCCCAATACTTGAAAGTAAACTTATAAGAAGTGGAAGACCAAGTTCTTCCCTGCCCTTCTGTAGCATCATGTCTGGTATTGCAAAACCTCTGTATCTCCAAAGAGTGAAAGCAGTTAGCAGCTCCTGGATAGGCTTGTATGAAGCTGGGGACAATTTTCAGTCAGGTGTAGGAGTTCTGTTGTGTGGCAACACACATCAGCATTGGTGCAAGGCAGGTGAGGTTTGTCATTTCAGGGAAGAAAGGTGCCATTCACAGGGGAAAGAAATAGAGCCCTGGGTCCTTTGGGTGAGGTGTGATACACAGTGTGTAGAAAACATGATCAGGATTCTGCCCAAGAACAGAGTCATTGTTCTAGTGTGTAAGCAAGCTGGAGTGATGGTGAATCATTTCCTAACAGCACCTTTACCTCAAAGCTGCCTGGCTCCTATTCTGTGCTGATATCTGTCAGGACCATCCCTGCACGTACTTACAATTTGCTGGTTAATAAGAAGAGCAAGTGAGGAAAACGTGACCGTACACTCAATGGAAATAACATTTTGCCATTTCGACACAGCACGGAGCAAAAGAGTTCGCGGTGGAGACCCGGGAAGTGATACCCAGAGCAGCGCTCGGTGTGCGGGCACTAAGCCTGCTGCCAAAGGTGGCGAGTATTTACATTGCTCCTTGGGATCTTATTTGTAGGAGGAACGGAGATGCGAACCTCCAAGTCCACCCACATGGGCAGCGGTGCTCGGAACGCGGAGGAGGAGCAATTCCCCGTTGTGCCGCTGGGTGGGGATGTTGGCCACGGAGCGGCAGCTCGCTGGCCGCAGCGCGCTTGCAGGCGCAGGCGCCCAGAAGAGCCGTGCGAGAAGCTGAGGAAGGGAAGGGAAGTGCGGCGGGGCTTTGGAGCCGGGCGCTCGGGGGCTTTGGGGCCGAGCTGCTGGGAAAGGCGGCTTTCGGTTGGCGAGCGGCAACGCCGTGCGTCGGGGTCGGCGAGAAAGACTGCGAGCCATGGGGGCCGCTGGGAAAGGCCGGCTGTGGCGGAGAGGGACGGCGAGCGGGAGACGGAGCGGCGGCGGCGGCGAGAGGCAAGTGCTGCTGTGGCTCGTGTGCGTTTGCGTGTGGGAGAGCGGGGCCGAAACGCTGCGCTATTCGGTGGCGGAGGAAATGGCGAGGGACTCGTTGGTGGGCAACGTCGCCCAGGACCTGGGGCTTTCTCCGAGCCAGCTCGCGGCTCGCAAGGCGCGCGTGGTGTCCGAGGGGAGCGAGCAGCATTTCCGCCTCGATCCGCATAGCGGCGTCCTGACGGTCACGGAGACGCTGGACCGAGAGCGGATCTGTCCGCACAGCGAGAGCTGCGCGCTCTTGTTTAAGCTTTTCTTTGAGAACCCGGTGCAGCTGATCCGCGGGGAGGTGGAGGTTCGGGACGTGAACGACCACTCCCCCGTGTTCAGGAAAAGGGGCGTTGATTTAAGGATTCCTGAATTGGCATCTCTGGGATCCCGTTACCCTCTTGAAAGGGCACAGGATGAGGACGTTGGGATCAACGGCTTGCAGAATTACAGCCTCTCCCCAAACTCGCATTTCTCCCTTGCTCTCGAAAAAGGGAAAGATGGAGGCAAATACGCGGAGCTCGTCCTGCAGAAGCCTTTGGACCGCGAGGAGCAGCGGGAGCTGCATTTGGTGCTCACGGCCACGGACGGGGGCTCGCCGCCCAGGTCGGGCACGGCTCAGGTCCGGGTGGTGGTGCTGGATGCCAACGACAACATGCCGGTGTTCTCGCGGGAGGTGTACGAGGTGCGCGTGGCCGAGAACAGCCCCCCGGGGCAGCTGGTGGTCCGGGTGTCAGCCGTGGATCCCGACGAAGGCTCCAACGGCAAAGTGCGGTACGAGTTCACTGAGATGTCAGAGAGGTCCAGCCAACTGTTTCAGCTGAACCCTGAGAGCGGGGAGATTCGGTTATTGGGTAATTTGGATTACGAAGAAGAAAAATTCCTCGAGCTCGTGGTGAGAGCCACAGACGGGGGTGGTCTGTCTGCGCACTGCAGAGTGCACGTGGAGGTGCTGGACGTGAACGACAACGCGCCGGAGATGGCGCTGAGCTCCGTGAGCGCCTCCATCCCCGAGGACGCCCCGCCCCGCACCGTGGTGGCCCTGCTGAGCGTGCGGGACCGCGACTCCGGCGACAACGGGCGGACGGAGTGCGCCATCGAGGGCGACGTGCCGTTCAGCCTGACGGCCGCTTTCGCCAACCACTACGAGCTGCGCACCAGCGCGGCCCTGGACAGGGAGACGACGGCCGAGTACAACGTGAGCATCGTGGCCACGGACTGGGGCCGGGCGCGGCTGAGCGCTCGCGAAAGCGTGTCGGTGCGCATCGCCGACGTGAACGACAACGCGCCGCGCTTCACGCAGGCGGCGTACAGCATGTCGGTGAGCGAGAACGAGGCGGGCGCGGTGCGGATCGGCAGCGTGAAGGCGACGGACGCGGACGCGGGCGCGAACGGGCGCGTGAGGTACGCGCTGGTGCGGGAGGAGGGCGAGGAGCGGCCCGCCGTGTCGGTGGACGCCGAGAGCGGGGCCGTGTCCGTCGTGCGGCCGCTGGACTACGAGGAGGTGCGCGCCGTGGAGGTGACGGTGCGCGCCGCCGACGGGGGCTCGCCGCCGCGGAGCGCCACGGCGCTGCTGCGGGTGCTGGTGCGGGACGAGAACGACAACGCGCCCGTGGTGCTGCACCCGCCGGCCGACGGCGGCGCGGCGCTGGGCGAGCTGGTGCCGCGGCGGGCGCGGGCGGGCTACCTGGTGGCCAAGGTGGTGGCGGTGGACGCGGACGCGGGGCAGAACGCGTGGCTGTGCTACGAGCTGGCCAAGGCGACGGAGCCGGGGCTGTTCCGCGTGGGGCTGCACAGCGGCGAGGTGCGCACGGCGCGGGCCGTGGGCGAGCGCGACGCGGCCCGGCACAGGCTGGTGGTGCTGGTGCGGGACCGCGGGCGGCCGCCGCGCTCCGCCAGCGCCACCCTCGCCGTCGCCCTGGCCGACGGCTTCTCGGAAGGCCACCTGCGGGCGAGCGAAGAGGCGCCGGCCGCCGAGCCCGACGGCCGCCTCACCCTCTACCTCAGCGTCTGCTTGGCCTGCGTGTCCGCGCTCTTCGTGGCCGGCGCGGCGGCCGCCGTGGCCGCCAAGGTGCGGCGGGCCCGGCGGGGCGAGCCGGGGACCTTGCCCACCTTCCCGCAGTCCGCCGCCGACAGCAGCGCCGGCTCCCTGCCCCGCAGCTACGTCTACGACGTCCGCCTCGCCGCCGGCACCGTCAACAGCGAGTTCCGCTTCCTCGGGCCGCTCTTGCCCTGCTTCCCCGCCGGGCTGCCGCAGGGCGCGGCCGAGCAGCGGAGCTCGCTCTGCTCGGCCGGCCTCGGGCAAGAAGAAGGCGACTGGGCTGTGCAGGTGAGGGAGCGGAGCGTGGGGGACCGGGGGTAGAGGGAGGGAGGTTGGGGTCAAGGACGAATCAGCTCCTTGCGCGGCTGCGGCGCGGCAGGGAGCATCGGAGAGGCCGTGGGGGTGGTGTCGGAGAGGTTCCCCGAGCGGGACGAGAGGGCGGAAGCGGTCCCGTGCCGCCGCTGGGGTCTCGGCTTCTCCCCGGGTTCGGGCTGCCAGCGCCTCTGCGTGTGGCTCCGTGCCCGGAGTAGTTGCTGTGGGTGAAGCGTGTGGTGTCAGCCCGAGGGTGGCGGCTGGATCGTGGGCAGCTGCGAAGCAGCAGGGCGGGTGGGTAAGGCACACAGCGGGTCCTGTTCCCGCGCTCTGTAGAACAGAGTGGGTAGGGGCCGACAAGGTCACTGCTCCCGTTGACGACATCCACCGTGCCGTGTTTTTCGTCTAGAGCCTTAGCGACGGCATAACTGATATCAGTCTATTTCCCCTCCGTTGCTGTCAGAATTCCCACATTCTCAGCCCACTGTTTTTTTACCACTGGCATTAAAACACATTAGTAGTTGTGAGGAAAGCTTTTGGGTCTTTACCCCACTCTCTGTTTCTTGACAGCTTTCATGTTATGCTTCCCTGTCGTCCTTGTGTAGTGCTTTCAGTGGGCTATAGGATTCCTATAGGCTTTTAATGTTGTCCTCGCCCTCGTCTTTGATTCTGGGTAGGAATGAGTTGTCTACCTTTCACATTGTTTCTGACAGCTGCTTCCCGTTAATGCCCCAGTGTCAGCCCTCCACTGTGTTCTTTGCAGGGCCGAGCTCCCCTCTCTGAAGGCACGGCTCCCGGGGCAGCAGAGGAGAATGCCAGTTTGGATCAAAGCTCCTGGCTCAGCCATCAGTAAGGGAGGAGAAGGAGCAGCATCTTGGTCTTCATGGGCTGATATCTTCGAAGTGAAATGACGGAGAGACCAAACACGCACCAAAAATGTACCAGGGAAATGCATTACTGCTCTGTGAGAGTGCATGGACACTCCTCTTAACCAGTACTTCATGTACTGATTCTGAAATTTTGATAACTTTGGCGGTTGTTGCATGCTGGGAACACTGAGCTTTGATATCTAATTGTTGTAGTGCTATTGCTGCTTAGTTTTAAGTGTAAATGGGGAAACAATATTCTTATATTCATGCTATCATTTTCTTACATGTGCTTTTTCTTACATGCATTCATTTTTGTTGTCATGTGGAACCTGTACTCATGTAATCTATTCCATGTCAGGCTGTGTAGCAGTTAATCAGACCAGAATGTTTCCAGCAAAGGCATTCTTGAGTAACACTGAGAAGTTGGCTGCCTTTCAGATGGCTGACGTTCACACATTGCACAACCAACCAGGAGTTCAGCAGTTCCCCACACTGTAAAGAGTCCTCTTTGAGCACTGTATTTGCATTGGGTTTGGTTTGGCTTGTTTCCCAACCTGAAGTCTAAATGAATGGTTCTTGAGCATTTCAGAATTATAGAATATAGATATGAAGAGATAATAAAACATTCAAAGCCGTGTGCTATTTCCCATTGCTCACGTATTTCCTGGATTTGAATGTTTGGTCACAGAAACCAATAGAATCCACTGAGAAATCTGTCAGAAGATGAGCTTCAATCAGATGTACAAAGTTATTATTGTAGTGAAAAGGTGCATTAAGGATCACTGTTGCTGTTACAGCCTTCTCCTCCTGAAGCTGAAGGGTCACGTGTCCCTGTGAAATGAGGGCAGTGATTGTGAGAAGTGTCTGGGGATGCTCTTCTCTGTCCGGATCTGTTCCCTGCCATAGTGGTGCCAGCGGTCAGGTTACAATAAAAGAAGGGTATGGGTCCACCTTCCTCACTCTGAGGTCCCGAGGACGAATCAGGAGCAGTGGTAGGAGCATAAGGAAGCACATACCATGTGGTTCTTTAACTTTTGTGTGGCATGAATGAGGGGCTGCGTTCCCAACTTTATGTGCTGATGATGGCCTAAGCTGTTTTTTGTAGCAAGTTTCTGTGTTGCTGATTGTCTTTTTTTCCATTGGAATAGTGGTCATTTCCTTTGTAGTGTCTGTTCTGATGGTTTGTTTTACTTTTTGTGGAAAACCACGATTAGAACAGTGACTATTGAGTTGTTGCTGAGCAGTGCTGCACAGAGCCAGAGACATTTCAGCTTCTCATACTGTCCTGTGAGTGAGTGTGCTGGTATTGCCCAAGAATCTGGGAGGGGGCAGAAGCAGGACAGCTGCCCTAAACTGGCCAGAGAGATGTTCTCTACCATGTGACATCACCCAGAAGTATAAACTGGGGAGATCTCAGAGCTGGTGGGCAGCTGCTACTTGTGAACTGGCAGGGCATTGGTCAGCAGGTGGTCAGCAGCATCACTTCTTTGTTCTTTCTATCTTCCGGTGGTTGTGCATTGCTCCTTTTCTTTTTCTTGAACTCTCTCTCTTATCTGTCCTTCAGTATCTCTCTTATTACCTCTGTTTCTCAGTATCTCTCCCTCTATCTGTACCTCTGTATCTGTCTCAGTACCTCTGCCTCTACATCCTTTTATTTTGTCTCATGAGTTCTACTTGGGTTATGTTTTCTATCTCTTTCCCCCATCTCACTGGAAGAGGGTGGTGAATAACGAACGTGTGGTGCGTTCTGTGCTGCTGCCAGGTTATACACAGCAGTGCTTTTTGGAACCTAGTGTGCAGCCTAAGAGGCTGAGATAGAGGCACAGATCTTATCCAAGTCTGCTTAAAAAGAGTTCTTATATGTGTTATAGTGGTGTAATGGCTTTGTGTTTTCTAGAAATGATTTTATTTTGCACCGAACTTTCTCTAAATGTTCTCTGTTGTGCTGTTTACCATTTCAGAGGGACTGGAATAAGACTGTCATTTTGCTATGACATGCAACATTGGCTTATGATGAGTCTCTCAGGAGACTCAGCTGATGTTTGCACTCCACATTGTCATCATCTTTGTTCTTAGGGAGCCTTCACTGAGATACCACTAAGACTTACTCTTTTTCTTATGTCTCCTGAGAAAGCAAGACTATGGGAATGTGAATGGGCCATGTTTTCCTCCATTTCTTCTATCTCCCTTTCTCCTTCACCTACCACTTCTTCTTCAGGGTAGTTACAATAGGTCTTGAGAATGTTAAACATCCTGGAGATCTTCAAACCAGCATGATCCTACTGCTGTGTCTCCTGAATACATTTCTGGTTTTGTCTGTATTTAAACCCCACTTTAGGAATACAACCCAGAGATGTGCCCTGACACAGTAATTTATGAGTGTTGGGCTGTAGGGAAGAATATTAGCAGGGCCCTAGAAGAGCAAGAACCATCAGTCCTTTGGAACTCTACCCCAGAACAAGTGCAGGTTCCAGAAAAACGGTCAAACTGTTTGCAGCAGATGTGCCATCACTCTGGCAACTGTAGAGAGACACCAATCACTGCAACATGCTGGGGCTTGGCCTAGGCCTGATCAATGCTATTCAGCACACTGAAGAGAAGGGAAGAGAAGGTCTCTATCTCTGATGAGTGTGACAGGCTCTGTGGCTGCTCCAAGTTCTGTGATAGGCCCTGCAGTTTCTTCAGCCCTCACTACAATCCCTATGGTTGCTTTGTGGCCTGTGTCAGCTGCTCTGGTGGCTCCAAGCCCTGATTTGTGCTCTGTGGCTGCTCCAACTACTGCCACAGGTCTGTAGTTACTGCAACACCACTGTCGGCCCTGCAGTTGCTCCAGCTCCTCCATCACAGCCTGTGGTTGCTTCAAGTCCTGCGGCAGGCCCTGTAGTTTCACCAGTCCTCAAAACAGGCCCCAGAGTCAGTGCATTCCTAGTGACAAGCCCTGCTGTTTCTTCAACTCCCATGAGAGGCCTTGTGTTGTATGCTCCGGCTCATGCAACAGGCTCTGTGGTTGCTCGTTGTCTCAAAACATCTCTGTGATTGCTCCAACTCTCCAAATATGCCCTGTTGTTTCAACAACCCTCTCAACAGGCCCTGTGGTTGCTGCTGCTCACGGGACAGGTCCTGGGGTTGCTCTTTCCTCTGCAATAGGTCCTGTGGTTGTTCCAACCCACTCAACACGCTTTGTGGTTGCTCCAAGTCGCATGACATGCCCGACAGTTGCTCCAAATCCTGCAGCAGGCCTTGCAGCTGTTCCAACCCTCAAAGCAGGCCCTGTGGTTTCTCCAGTCCCTGTGACAAGTCTTCCATCTGAACCTCAGAACAATCTGTGTCAGTATCAGTTGCTCCTGTATGGAAGATGAGACAATGGCTGCAAATGTCAACTTACGTTATGTCATAACTCATAAAGGAAGAAATCACCGTCTGACCCCTGACTGTGCAGGAGCTGCACGTTTTGTGAAAATATTTCAATCATTGTCCAAGGGAGCACATTGTCACGTGGCAGCTCCAGTGCTGGGATAATGGGGACAGCAGCCTGGACATAGTGGACAACATGACTTTGGCAGCTGGCATTCAGGCAGCTGGCATTCAGGCAGTTTAAGGAATTTCAGCCTGTTTAACAAAGTGTTGGATGAGACCTTTTGAGAAGCTGTCCTTAGCAACTAAGCAGTGGAAGAAAGCTATGTGCTGTGTGGCTGCGCCAAGTAAGGTGGCAGGCCTGTAGTTACTTCAACCCCTGCTATTGGCCCTGCAG
Source organism: Gallus gallus (assembly GCF_016699485.2). Classification (NCBI taxonomy): domain Eukaryota; kingdom Metazoa; phylum Chordata; class Aves; order Galliformes; family Phasianidae; genus Gallus; species Gallus gallus. Next base: position 1,180,077 of record NC_052544.1, read on the forward strand.
TTGTCACCAGCTCCTCTATCACAGCCTGTGGTTTCTTCAAATCCTGCGGCAGACCCAGTAGTTTTAGCAGTCCTCGAAACAGACCCTGGAGTCACTGCATTCTACTGCATTCTTATCAACAATCACTGATCTTTCTTCAACTCCCGTGAGAGGCAGCTCCAGTGCTGGGATAATGGGGACAGCAGCCTGGACATAGTGGACAACAAAGTCAGGCAGCTGGCATTCAGGCAGTTTAAGGAATTTCAGGCTGTTTAATGAACTGTTGGATGAGATCTTTTGAGAAGCTGTCCTTAGCAACTAAGCAGTGGAAGAAAGCTGGCTTGTCTTCAAGGATATCTTTCTGAGATCACAAGAGCTTCTGTCCCTCAGAATAAGAAAGTTGACAGGGGAGGCAGGAGACTGGCATGGCTATGCAATTATCTGCTGGTCAAACTGAGGGAGCAGAAGAGATTGTAGTAGCTGTGGAAACAAGGGTGTGTCACCTGGGGAGAATACAGGGACGCTGTCTGGACTTGCAGAGGGGGATTAGGGTAGTCAAGACACAGATGGAACTGAACTTGACCAGGGATGTTAAATACCACAAGAAGGGATTTGATTGGTAAACTGGCCAGAAAGGCAGGCCCTAGAGAGCATACTTCCTTTGATAAATGAGAAAGGAGAACTGGCTACAACAGGTATGGAGAAGGCTGAGGTACTAAACGAGTTCTTTGCCTTGATCTTCACTGGCAGCCAGGATTCATGTCTTGCTTGCATCCCTGGGCTACTAGGTAGGAACTAGGGAAGTAAATCCCCCTCTGCTCTGTGGCCAGAGCAAGCCTGAGATCACCTAATGAGACTGAATGCCTACAAGTCTGCGGGGCTGGATGACATGCATCCCAGGGTCCTAATGAAGCTGGCTGATATGATTGCTGAGCTGCCCTCCATCGTATTTGAAAAGTTGTGGCTGTTGGGTGAAGTCCCTGGGGAGTGGAAAACAGGAAAAGTCACTCCCATTTACAAGAAAGGAAGGAAGGGTAACTTGGGGGACTAGAGGCTACTGAGCATCACATCTGTATTGGGGAAGATCATGGAATAGATCCATCTGGAATACATGTTAAGGCACATGAGGGAAGAGCAGCTGATCTGAGTCAGAGTGGTTTCACCAAAGGAAGGCCATGCCTGACCAATCTGGTGGTCTTCTCTGATGGAGTGACGACACTAGTGGACAAAGGGAAGGCCACCGATGTCATCTACCTGGACTTGTGCAAGGCCTTTGGCATGGTCCTCCATCACATCCTGATCTTTAAATTGGAGAGATATGGATTTGTAGAGTGGACTATTTGATGGATAACTTGTTGGTTGGAAAGCCATAGACAGAGGGTTGAGTTGAATGGCACTGTGTCCAGGTGGAGACCGGTGATGAGCAGTGTCCCCCAGGGGGTCTGTCTTGGGGCCAGTGCTCTTCACTGTCTTCATCAATGACATTGATGATGGGCTTGAGTGCACCCTCAGCAAGTTTGTTGATGACACCAAGCTGAGTGTTGTGGCTGACACATTACAAGGAAGTGTTGCCATCCAGAGTGACCTCAACAAACTTTAAGGGTGGGCTGATGTGAGCCAAATGAGGTTCAACATGGCAAAGTGCAAGGTTTTGCACTTGGTCACAGTAATCCCACATATGCATACAGACTGGGAGAAGCAAACCTGGTAAGGATTGCCCCAGGGCTGGAAACACGTCCCTCCTTTTTTGAAACAGGTTGATTTAAAGTACACTGGAATAGAGAGAAGCTCCTGAACACCTGCACTACATTGATGGCATCATTGCATGGGGCAACAGAGCAGAGGAAGTTTTTGATAAACATAGGAAAAGAATCCAAATTCTTTTGTAAGCTGTTCTCTCCTGCATAGGAGATGCATTTTTTAAGAAAAAAAAAGGTGATATGGACATTATCTGGTCTCAAAGGAAGAGATCAATTACAGAAAAGCTGTGTTTCCAGCAACTGGCAAAAATAAAACACAGGCTTCCTGAAAAGCTTGAATTTTCTCAAGAGTGCGTATTCTGCATTACAGTCTGATTGCAAGTCCTCTCTATCAACTGACCCAGAAGAAGAACGACTTCAAATAGAGGTCTCAGTGATGACAAACCTCTGAACAAATGAAAAAGGCACATAGTTCATGGGCCAGGAGAAGACATAAAAGTGACACTACACTGCAGATAAGGAAAAAAGCCCAACCTGAAGCATCTGGCAGAAAGCTCTATGGGAGTCCTCTTTGCTTTTGTATACCCTTAGACTCTGGGATACTGAGGATCAGAGGCCTGCCACACTATGCCTAAATAAGAGACATTGGCAGCATATGCAGGAGTTCAAGCTCCTTCATATGAAGAGAGCAACAGAGGTAAAGAAGAGCAACAGCAGGTAAGAAAGAATGAAAACTGTTTCACCCCTTATGATGACTGGTGAAAACTCAAAAGGATTGCAATCTCTGTCTAAAGTGATGCTACTCCCTTGTCTGCAACCCCTTAGATGAGGGTGAGGAGGCATGGATCCTGGCTGCACTCCTTCCAGTCCCACAGGTACATTGCTTGCTCCTGAGATCGCAGGGTTAGCACTGCCTTCTCACCTGGTGCTCAAATTTTGGTTCAGGCTGTGACCTGGTAATTCCACTGCCAGCTGTATTCCCAGTTTTGACTACTTGGCCTATGACAGTTTTTACTGGACATTTCTGTGTTGCAGATATCAGTAGTAACTTGAGAGATGGTAACAGTCCGAAGTGGATGGATGGATGGAGGCATGCGTTCGATGGAAGGAAGGGAAAGACAGAAATTGACTTAATCTCTGATGCTGTTTAGCATATCATGCATGCAAGCAGAAGTGATATAACAGGACAGTGCAACTATGTCTGTATCCGAGTGAAGCTGGGGACTGGCCTTTGCAAAAGAAGATGAAGCTTCCCTACCTGGTAAACCTGGAGAAGCACTCCATCGTGCTTTGTCATGTGGAGTCAATGAGGATGCAACGAGACTACTTCAAAACATCAAGAGAATTTGTATCCCTTGGGAGCATGTTGAAGGGATTGGGAGCACAGGCAGTGTTCCCCTCCCTCAGAACCATTTGAAAGGAAGTAGGGAGATGTCCTCCAAGAAGGTAATACAGCTTACAGCCCACCTGAAGTTCCTCTATCCCAATGTATGCATCGTGGGATATAAGCAGGAACTGAAATCCCTAGTTGAAAAAAATTATAGAAATACAGGCTATTTGTTATCATGGAAATGTGCTGGGAAGGATCACACAACTGGAAGACTGCAATCAAGAGCCACAAGCTGTTTACAAGTGTTAGGCAGAGAAGGATGGGTGAGGGTGTTGTCTACTAGGAAGATATGGGAAACTACAGACCCATGAGCCTCATGTCTTTGTAGGAGAATATCAGGGAACAGATTCTCCTGGAAGCCATATTAAGACACACTGCTTGAGAACTTGATTGGACACAGCCATCATTGCTTCACCAAGGGCAGACTGTGTCTGACGCATCTGGTGTACCTCTATGGGGAAGTGACAGCATCACTGGGCAAATGAAGAGTAAGTGATGCCATCCACGTGGACTTGTGCAAGGCCTTTGACATGTCCCCACATAATATCCTTATCAGTAAGTTGGAGACATATGGATTTTAATGGAGGACTATTCAGTGGATGAGAAATTGGTCGGACGATCACAGCCATGGGATTGGGGTCCAGAGCTCCATGTGTGGGAGGAGGTGGGTAATTAGTTGCGCCCCTTGGGAGCAGTGCTCTTCAAAATCTGTATCAGTGGATCCAGACAGTGGGATTAAATGCATCCAGAGCAAGATTGGTGGTTATTTGAGTGATACGTTTGATACAGTGGAAGTAAGGGATGTCATCCAGAGGACCTGGTCAAGCTTGGAAAAGTGAGCGTGAGGAAATGGAAAGAGTTTCAGTACATCCAAGTGCAAGGTGTTCCACTTCAGTCGGGTGATTCCCAGGTTGGAGTACAGTCTGGGAGAAGAGCTAATGGAGAGCAGCCCTGTGGAGGGGGACTTGGAGTTTCATGTCAATGAAGAGCTTGACATGAGCCATAAGTGCCTTCATGCAGCCCCGATGGACGCATGAAACCTTGGCTCCATCAAAAAAGAGTTGGCTAGAAGAGTGAGGAAGGTGATTGTCTGTCTCTGCTTTGCTCTCGTTAGGAGCCACCAGGAGTACTGTGTCCAGGTCTGTGCTCAGGCTGTACCTGTGATTTGAAGAAAGGCTGAAGCAAACTGGATTGTTCGGCTTACAGAAGGATTTGGGGAGACCTCATTGAGACCTCCCAATACTAGAAAGTGAACTTATAAGAAGTGGAAGACCAAGTTCTTCCCTGCCCTTCTGTAGCATCATGTCTGGTATTCCAAAACCTCTGTATCTCCAAAGAGTGAAAGTAGTTAGCAGCTCTTGGATAGGCTTGCATGAAGCTGGGGACAATTTTCAGTCAGGTGTGGGAGTTCTGTTGTGTGGGAACACACTTCAGCATCGGTGCAAGGGAGGTGAGGTTTGTCATTTCAGGGAAGAAAGGTGCCATTCGCAGGGGAAAGAACTAGAGCCCTGGGTCCTTTGGGTGAGGTGTGATACACAGTGTGTAGAACACATGATCAGGATTCTGCCCAAGAACAGAGTCATTGTTCTAGTGTGTAAGCAAGCTGGAGTGATGGTGAATCATTTCCTAACAGCACCTTTACCTCAAAGCTGCCTGGCTCCTATTCTGTGCTGATATCTGTCAGGACCATCCCTGCACGTACTTACAATTTGCTGGTTAATAAGAAGAGCAAGTGAGGAAAACGTGACCGTACACTCAATGGAAATAACATTTTGCCATTTCGACACAGCACGGAGCAAAAGAGTTCGCGGTGGAGACCCGGGAAGTGATACCCAGAGCAGCGCTCGGTGTGCGGGCACTAAGCCTGCTGCCAAAGGTGGCGAGTATTTACATTGCTCCTTGGGATCTTATTTGTAGGAGGAACGGAGATGCGAACCTCCAAGTCCACCCACATGGGCAGCGGTGCTCGGAACGCGGAGGAGGAGCAATTCCCCGTTGCGCCGCTGGGTGGGGATGTTGGCCACGAAGCGGCAGCTCCCGCTGGCCGCAGCGCGCTTGCAGGCGCAGGCGCCCAGAAGGGCCGTGCGAGCTGCTGGGGAAGGGAAGGGAAGGGCGGCGGGGCACGGAGCCGGGCGCTCGGAGGCTTTGGGGCCGAGCTGCTGGGAAAGGCGGCTTTCGGTTGGCGAGCGGCAGCGCCGTGCGTCGGGGCCGGCGAGAAAGGCTGCGAGCATGAAAGGCCGGCTGTGGCGGAGAGGGACGGCGAGCGGGAGACGGAACGGCGGCGGCGGCGAGAGGCAAGTGCTGCTGTGGCTCGTGTGCGTTTGCGTGTGCGAGAGCGGGGCCGAAACGCTGCGCTATTCGGTGGCGGAGGAAATGGCGAGGGACTCGTTGGTGGGCAACGTCGCCCAGGACCTGGGGCTTTCTCCGAGCCAGCTCGCGGCTCGCAAGGCGCGCGTGGTGTCCGAGGGGAGCGAGCAGCATTTCCGCCTCGATCCGCATAGCGGCGTCCTGACGGTCACGGAGACGCTGGACCGAGAGCGGATCTGTCCGCACAGCGAGAGCTGCGCGCTCTTGTTTAAGCTTTTCTTTGAGAACCCGGTGCAGCTGATCCGCGGGGAGGTGGAGGTTCGGGACGTGAACGACAACTCCCCCGTGTTCTCCAAGAAAGAGACAATTCTAGAGATTCTTGAAACGGCATCTCCTGGGACTCGGTTCCCACTGCAAAGAGCGCGGGATAAGGACGTGGGGATCAACGGTTTACAGAATTACAGCCTCTCCCCAAACTCGCATTTCTCCCTTGCTCCCGAGAAAGGAGAGGATGGAGATAAATACGCGGAGCTCGTCCTGCAGAGGCCTTTGGACCGCGAGGAGCAGCGGGAGCTGCATTTGGTGCTCACGGCCACGGACGGGGGCTCGCCGCCCAGGTCGGGCACGGCCCAGGTCCGGGTGGTGGTGCTGGATGCCAACGACAACATGCCGGTGTTCTCGCGGGAGGTGTACGAGGTGCGCGTGGCCGAGAACAGCCCCCCGGGGCAGCTGGTGGTCCGGGTGTCGGCCGCGGATCCCGACGAAGGCTCCAACGGCAAAGTGCGGTACGAGTTCACTGAGATGTCCGACCAGTCCGTTCAACTCTTCGACCTGAACGCAGCCACCGGAGAGATTCGGGTCTCGGGAACGGTTGATTTCGAGGATGCGAAAGCTCACAAGCTGGTAGTGAGAGCGATTGATGGCGGTGGTCTGTCTGCGCACTGCAGAGTGCACGTGGAGGTGCTGGACGTGAACGACAACGCGCCGGAGATCGCGCTGAGCTCCGTGAGCGCCTCCATCCCCGAGGACGCCCCGCCCCGCACCGTGGTGGCCCTGCTGAGCGTGCGGGACCGCGACTCCGGCGACAACGGGCGGACGGAGTGCGCCATCGAGGGCGACGTGCCGTTCAGCCTGACGGCCGCTTTCGCCAACCACTACGAGCTGCGCACCAGCGCGGCCCTGGACAGGGAGACGACGGCCGAGTACAACGTGAGCATCGTGGCCACGGACTGGGGCCGGGCGCGGCTGAGCGCTCGCGAAAGCGTGTCGGTGCGCATCGCCGACGTGAACGACAACGCGCCGCGCTTCACGCAGGCGGCGTACAGCATGTCGGTGAGCGAGAACGAGGCGGGCGCGGTGCGGATCGGCAGCGTGAAGGCGACGGACGCGGACGCGGGCGCGAACGGGCGCGTGAGGTACGCGCTGGTGCGGGAGGAGGGCGAGGAGCGGCCCGCCGTGTCGGTGGACGCCGAGAGCGGGGCCGTGTCCGTCGTGCGGCCGCTGGACTACGAGGAGGTGCGCGCCGTGGAGGTGACGGTGCGCGCCGCCGACGGGGGCTCGCCGCCGCGGAGCGCCACGGCGCTGCTGCGGGTGCTGGTGCGGGACGAGAACGACAACGCGCCCGTGGTGCTGCACCCGCCGGCCGACGGCGGCGCGGCGCTGGGCGAGCTGGTGCCGCGGCGGGCGCGGGCGGGCTACCTGGTGGCCAAGGTGGTGGCGGTGGACGCGGACGCGGGGCAGAACGCGTGGCTGTGCTACGAGCTGGCCAAGGCGACGGAGCCGGGGCTGTTCCGCGTGGGGCTGCACAGCGGCGAGGTGCGCACGGCGCGGGCCGTGGGCGAGCGCGACGCGGCCCGGCACAGGCTGGTGGTGCTGGTGCGGGACCGCGGGCGGCCGCCGCGCTCCGCCAGCGCCACCCTCGCCGTCGCCCTGGCCGACGGCTTCTCGGAAGGCCACCTGCGGGCGAGCGAAGAGGCGCCGGCCGCCGAGCCCGACGGCCGCCTCACCCTCTACCTCAGCGTCTGCTTGGCCTGCGTGTCCGCGCTCTTCGTGGCCGGCGCGGCGGCCGCCGTGGCCGCCAAGGTGCGGCGGGCCCGGCGGGGCGAGCCGGGGACCTTGCCCACCTTCCCGCAGTCCGCCGCCGACAGCAGCGCCGGCTCCCTGCCCCGCAGCTACGTCTACGACGTCCGCCTCGCCGCCGGCACCGTCAACAGCGAGTTCCGCTTCCTCGGGCCGCTCTTGCCCTGCTTCCCCGCCGGGCTGCCGCAGGGCGCGGCCGAGCAGCGGAGCTCGCTCTGCTCGGCCGGCCTCGGGCAAGAAGAAGGCGACTGGGCTGTGCAGGTGAGGGAGCGGAGCGTGGGGGACCGGGGGTAGAGGGAGGGAGGTTGGGGTCAAGGACGAATCAGCTCCTTGCGCGGCTGCGGCGCGGCAGGGAGCATCGGAGAGGCCGTGGGGGTGGTGTCGGAGAGGTTCCCCGAGCGGGACGAGAGGGCGGAAGCGGTCCCGTGCCGCCGCTGGGGTCTCGACTTCTCCCCGGGTTCGGGCTGCCAGCGCCTCTGCGAGTGGCTCCGTGCCCGGAGTAGCTGCTGTGGGTGAAGTGTGTGGTTTCAGCCCGAGGGTGGCGGCTGGATCGTGGGCAGCTGCGAAGCAGCAGGGCGGGTGGGTAAGGCACACAGCGAGTCCTGTCCCCGCGCTCTGTAGAACAGAGTGAGTTGGGGCCGACAAGGTCACTGCTCCTGTTGACGACATCCACTGTGCCGTGTTTTTCGTCTAGAGCCTTAGCGACAGCATAACTGATATCAGTCTATTTCCCCTCCATTTCTGTCAGAATTCCCACATTCTCAGGCCACTGTTTTTTTTACCACTGGCATTAAAACCCGTTAGTAGTTGTGAGGAAAGCTTTTGTGTCTTTTTCCCACTCGCTGTTTCTTGACAGCTTTCATGTTATGCTTTTTTGAGGTCCTTGTGTAGTGCTTTCAATGAGCTATAGGATTCCTATAGGCTTTTAATGTTCTCTTCGACTTCGTCTTTGATTCTGGATAGGAATGAGTTGTCTACCTTTCACATTGTTTCTGATGAGCCTTCCCAGCTTGTCATTGACAGCTGCTTCCTGTTAATGCCCCAATGTCAGCTCTCCACTGTGTTCTTTGCAGGGCCGAGCTCCCCTCTCTGAAGGCACGGCTCCCGGGGCAGCAGAGGAGAATGCCAGTTTGGATCAAAGCCCCTGGCTCAGCCATCAGTAAGGGAGGAGAAGGAGCAGAATCTCGGTCCCCGTGGGCTGATGTCTTCGTAGTGAAATGAAGGAGAGACCAAACACGCACCAAAAATGTACCAGGAAAATGCTGTACTGCTGTGTGAGAGAGCAAGGACACTCCTGTTAACCAGTCCTCCATGTATTTATTCTGAACCCTTGATAGGTCTGCAGGGTGTTGCATGCTGCAAACACTGAGCCTTGTTACCTAATGATTGTAGTGCTGTTGTTCCTAAGTATTAAGTGAATGGGAATAAAAAGTTGGATGGGGGCCTTGGGCAGCCTGGTCTAGTATTAAATGGGGAGGTTGGTGGCCATGCCTGTTGCAGAGGTGTTGCAGATTCATGATCCCTGAGGTCCCTTCCAACCTGGGCCATTCTGTGATTCTCTAATATTCAAGGTATTGTTTTCCTACGTGTGTTTTTATGCATTGTTTTGTTGTTGTTGTTGTTGTCAGGTGGGCTCTGTAATATTGTAATCTATTCAATGCCAGGTTGTGAATCTATTGATCAAAGCTGAATGTTTCCAGCAAAAGTATTCTTGAATGACACTGGGAAGCTGGCTGCCTTTGAGATGACTGACGTTCACACTGTGCACATGCAATGAGGAGTTCCCGGGTTTTGTATGTTGTACCGGGTGGTCTTTGAGCACTGTATTTGGTTTTGGATTGGTTTGATTTCTTTCTCAACATGAAGTCTAAATGAATGGTTCTAGAGCATTTCAGGATTATGGAATATAGATATGAAGAGATAATAAAATCTTCAAAGCCATGTGCTATTTCCATTGCTCACATATTTCCTGGAGTTGAATGCCTGGTCACAGAAACCAGTAAAATCTGCTGAGAAATCTGTCAGAAGATGAGCTTCAATCTTACGTACAAAGTTATTATTGTAGTGAAAAGGTGCATTAAGGCTCACTGTTGCTGTTACAGCCTTCTCCACCTGAAGCTGAAGGGTCACGTGTCCCTGTGAAATGAGGGCAGTGATTGTGAGAAGTGTCCGGGGAAGCTCTTCTCAGCCCGGATCTGTTCCCTGCTGTAGTGATGCCAGTGGTCAGGTTACAGTGAAAGAAAAGTGTGGGTCCTCCTTCCTCTCTTTGAGGTCCCAGGGATGAATCAGGGGCAGTGGTCAGAGCTTGAGGAAGCAGATACCAGGTGGTACTGTAACTGTTGTGTGGCATGAATTTGGAGCTGCATTCCCAATTTTATGTGCTGATGATGGCTTACAGCTGGTTTTTGTAACAAGTTTCTGTGTTGCTGATTGTCTTGTTTTCTATTGGAATAGAGCTGAATTGCTTTGTAATGGCTGTTTTAATGGTTTGTTTTATCTTTACGACAGCGAGGTTTAGAACAGTGACTATTGAGTTGTGGCTGAGCAGTGGTGCACAGAGCCAGGGACATTCCAGCTTCTCATACTGTCCTGCGAGTGAGTGGCTGGTGGTGCACAAGAAGCTGGGAGGGGGCAGAAGCAGGACAGCTGCCCTAAACTGGCCAGAGAGATATTCTCTACCATGTGACATCACAAAGAACTATAAACTGGGGTGATGTCTGCTGCTGCTGAAGTGGGTGGGCACTGGTCAGCAGGTGGTGTTGTAGTGCGCATCACCTCATTTTTTCTCTGTCTCTATCTGTATGTCAATATCTCTATGACTACCACTATGTTTCTCAGTATCTCTACCTCTATCTGTACTTGTGTCTTCATACCTCCAGCTCTACATCTTTTTGTTTTGTCTCAGGAGTTCTATTTTGGTATTCCATTCTGATTCTGTCCCCCATCCTGCTGGAAGAGGGTGGTGAATAATGAACGTGTGTTGCTGAGCTGCTGCCAGGTTAAACCACAGCAGTGCTTTTCAGAATCCAGCATGCGTCCTAAAGGGCTGAGATAACCAGAGTTCTTATCAGAATGTGCTAAAAAAGGAAGTGTTGTATGAGTTATATTTGTTTAATCGCTTCTGGCCACAGTGTTTGCTTTGTAGTTATTTTCGGAAGCCTTACAGATTGTTTTCTAGAAAGGATTATAATTCACACCTTAGTTGCTCTGTATGTTCTCTCTTGTGCTGCGTACCACCTTGGGGGTCTGGAAGAAGATGATCATTTTGCTGTTACGTGTAACGTCAGGTTATGATGTGTTAAAGTGACTGCTCAGGAGACTCAGCTGGTGTTTTTACTCTATGTTGTCGCCATCTTCGTACTTAGGGAACCATCTCTCAGGCACTATGAAGAATTACTCATTTTCCTTTGTGTCTTTAGAGAGCCAGACAATTTATGAGTGTCAGGCTGTGTGGGAAAATATTAGCAGGCCTCTGGAAGGGAGAGCACTGTCAGTGCTTTGGAACTCCACCCCAGAACAAGTGCAGGTTCCAGAAAAAACTGTCAAACTGTCTGCAGCAGATGTGCCATCACTCTGGCAACTGTAGAGAGTCACCAATCAGTGCAACATGCCGGGGCTTGGCCTATGCCTACTGCTGCCAGATCAACACTACTCAGCACACTGTAGAGAAGGGAAGAGAAGGTCTCTATCTGTGATGACAGTGTGACAGGCGCTACGGCTGCTGCAAGTTCTGTGACAGGCCCTGCAGTTTCTTCAGCCCTCACTACAGTCCCTATGGTTGCTTGGAGGCCTGTGCCAGTTGCTGTGGTGGCTCCAAGCCCAGCTATGTGCTGTGTGGCTGCTCCAAGTAAGGTGGCAGGCCTGTAGTTACTGTAACCCCTGCTATTGGCCCTGCAGTTGTCTCCAGCTCCTCCATCACAGCCTGTGGTTGCTTCAAATCCTGCGGCAGGCCCTGTAGTTTCACCAGTCCTCAAAACAGGCCCTGGAGTCACTGCATTCTTAGCAACAATCACTGATGTTTCTTCAACTCCCTTGAGAGGCCTTGTGTTTACTCCAATGCACCACACAGGCCCTGCAGTTGCCCATTGTCTCAAAACATCTCTGTGGTTGCTCCAACTCTCATTATACGACATGCGTCTTCTCCAGCCCTTACAGGAGGCTCTGTGGTTGTTCCAACCCACTCAACGCACTTTGTGGTTGCTCCACGTGCCATGACAAGCCCTACAGTTGCTCCAATTCCTGCAGCTGCTCCAATTCCTGCAGCAGGCCTTGAAGTGATTCCAACCCTCAAAACAGGCCCTACAGTTTCTCCAGGCCCTGTGCCTGGCCCTTCGGTCTGAACCAAGGAACCATCTCTGTTAGTATCAGTTGCCCCTATACCTAAGATGACACAACAACTGCAAATGTCAACTTACTGTCATAACCCATACAGGAGGCAATAACCATCTGATCCTTGACCATAAAGGAGCATGTAGCGGAGTACTGAGTTGTACATGACAAGTTGCAAATACCACTAAAGGAGGGGGTGAATCGGGCCAACGTGCAGAAGTGAAGGCCATCCGGCGGGCTTTAGATATTGCCAAATGAGAGAAGTGACCAGTGCTTTTATCAGTGATCTCACTCACTCACGGATGGTGGAAAACTCCCTGGGAGTGGTTACAGCCATGGAAGCAGAGTGTACGGCAACAAGGAGGCAACCCCATCAGATCTGTTGCATTGAGGAAACATATTCGTGCCTGTGTAGAGAACACAATTATGAAAGTATGTCATGTAAGATGCACTCGTACCCAAGAGTTACACTACTAAGCAACATGAAAGCAACCAGCAGGTGGGTAAAGCTGCTAGGACTGAAGTGGTTCAGGTAGCTTTGCGCATTTACTATGTCCAAACTATTGCTATGTTATATACAGAGCCATGTGCCTGTTTTTCCTTTCACACACTTCTACATCTGAAGATGAAGAACAACATGTCATTTGTGAATTGACGGCAGTCAGAGTGGGAAGTGTCTTGGGAAGCTCTCCTCTGCCTGGATCTGTCCCCAGCCATAGTGGAACCAAAAATAAGGCTACAATAAGCAAGGTTATGGATCCACTCTGCTCTGTCTGAGGTGCCAAGATCCTATCAGGAGCATAAGCAGATAGATCCCAGGTGTCACTGTCATTTTTGCATGACATGAATGAGGAGCTGTGTATGGCAAAAGAAAACAATGACCGAGCCTTCTTACAGGATACAACCACTGCAGAGAGGGAAGGGAAAAAAAAAAAGAAAAGAGAGAAGAAAAAGGAGTTTACCCCTTGTAACATCTGCTCAAGAGACATACAACCTCTATTCAGAGAGATGCTGCTTCCTTTTCTGCTAACCCTTAAATGAGGGTGAGAAGGGGTGGATCCCGGCTCCACTCCTTCCAGTCACTCAGGTACATTGCTTGCACCCGAGTTCCCTGGATTAGTGATGCCTTCTCATCTGGTGCTCAACCATTGGTTCAGGCTGTGGCCTGGTAATTGCACTGCAAGACATGTTCCCAATTTTCTCAACTCAAACACTTGGCCGATGGTTGATTTTCCTAGAAATGTCTCTGTTGTTCATAACAATAGTAATTTGACAGTTGGTAACAATACCAAATGGGTGGATGGATGGAGGCATTACAGGCATGGAAAGGAGGAAGAAAGGAAGGAAGGGAAAGATAAAAAGCTGTCTTGGTCTCTGATGCTATTTAGCCTATCATGTTTCCAAGCCAAAGGAACGCAAGAGGAAAGCACAACAATGGCTGCATCTGAGTGAGTGAAGTTGAGGGCCTGCCTTTGCAAAAACAAGAAGAGGTTCCCATAGCTGTTAAAGCTGGAGAACTCCTCTATCCTGCTTTTCCAAGTAGATTCAGTGAGTTTGCAAAGAGTGGACTAGAAAACATCAAGAGAATTCAAATCCTTTGGAATGATGATGGAGGGATTGGGAGCACAGGTAATGTTCTCCTCCCTCAGAGTTGTTTGAAAGGAATTAGAGAGGGAACCTCTAAGAAGGTAAAGCATCTTGAAGTCTACCTGAAGTTCCTCTATCCCAATGCATGCATCATGGGAAATAAGCAGGAGCCGGAAGCCACAACTTTGAAAATTAGAAAATTATTACCTTTTTGTTACCATGGAAACGTGGTGAGAAGTTTCACACAACTGGAGCACTGCAGTCAAGAGCCTCAGGCTGCTCACAAGTGTTAGGTAGGGCAAGGGTGTTACACACTAGGAAGACTTGGGAGACTACTGACCCACGAGCCTCGTGTCTGTGCTGGGGAAGATCAGGGAATAGTTCTTTTCAGAAGCCTTGTTAAGTCACATGCAAGAAAAGAAGGTGACCTGACACAGTCAGCATTGTTTCACCAAGTGCAGATCGTGTCTGACCAATGTGGTGTACTTCTGTGGTGGAGTAAGATCATCAGTGGACGAAGGAAGAGTAAGTGATGTCATCCACATGGACTTGTACAAGACTTTTGACATGGTCCTACGCAACATCCTTATCTCTAAGTTGGAGAGGTATGGATCTGAAGGATGGTCTATTCTGTGGATAAGGAACTGAAGTGGTTGGATGGTCACAGCCATAGGATTGTGGTCAAGAGCACTATGTCCAGGTGGAAACTGGTGATGAGTGGTGTCCCCCTGGGCTTTGTCTAGGGACTAATGCTCCTCAACATCTCTATTGATGAATTGAGACAGTGGGATGAGATGCACCCTCAGCTAGTTTGCAGATGACACTTATCTGGGGGTTCCAGTTGATACAGTAGATGGTAGGGATGCTATCCAAAGGACATGGACAAGCTTGAGAAGTGAGTCCACATGAATTGAATGAGATTCAGCACGTCCATGTGTTGAACTTGGACTTGGGTCAGGTTCTTCCCGAGTGTGATTACAGTCTCGGAGATGAACTAACTGAGAGCAGCCCCGTGGAGAAGGACTCAGAGTTTCAGGTGCACAAAGATCTTGACATGAGCCATAAATGTATGGTTGTGGTACAGATGACCAACTGTACTGTGGGCTCCATCAGAATAAAGATTGCTATCAGGGTGACAGAGGTGATTGCGCCCCTCTGTTTTGCCCTTGTGAGGTCCCACGTGGAATATTGTGTCCAGGTTTATGCCCACCAGCACTACCATGGAGCAAGTGGAGCAAAACCAGAGGAGGACATGAAGATAATCAGAAAGTTGAAGCACCTCTGCTATGACGTAATGCTGAGGCGGACTGGCTTGTTCAGCCTAGAGAAGAATCACACTGTGGCTTTCTAATACTTACATGAACTTACAAAGAAGAGGGTGATTGGCTTTTTACATTCCTTCCCTTCTGCTGATATCTGTGAGACTGGGTGTCCCAACTGCTGTTAAAAGGACCACAGTGGAGTTCACAGTGCAAAAACATGGACACACCTGAGTGCTGACTCTGAGTGCTCAGGCATTTCCCATGTGGGCTCAATTTATCTTGTTGCAAAGGGCTGCTCTCCTTGGCATCAGTCACGATCTATCAAACAGGAAAGCATTAGAGCCTTAGCACACTGGGTGAGGTGTGATACACAATGCGAAGCAAACAATATCAGCATTCTGTCCTACAGGAGAAGTACAATTGTGGTGCAATAGCAAGATGGAGTGATGGTGAATCGCTTGCATAGAACATGTTTCCCTGTAAGCTGTCTGGCACCAATTCAATCACTCAATAATGGTATGTGCCTGGACCGCCCTTCTTGTTAATTTGCGGATTATAAAGAAGAGAAAATGAGGAAAACGTGACCACGCACTGAAAAGAAATGACATAACATTATGCAAACTCTACAAGGCACGGAGCAAAAGATTTCGCAGTGGCGATCCAGGGAAGTGATACCCAGAGCAGCACTGCGTGTAAGACAGCTCCCAAACTCGGCGAGTATTTACACTGCTCTTTGGGATGGTGTTTGCAGGAGGAACGGAGATTCGAACCTCCAAGTCCACCCACATCGGCAGCGGTGCTCGGAACGCGGAGGAGGAGCAGTTCCCCGTTGCGCCGCTGGGTGGGGATGTTGGCCACGAAGCGGCAGCTCCCGCTGGCCGCAGCGCGCTTGCAGGCGCAGGCGCCCAGAAAAGCCGTGCGAGCTGCTGGGGAAGAAAAGTGCGGCGGGGCTTTGGAGCCGGGCGCTCGGGGGCTTTGGGGCCGAGCTGCTGGGAAAGGCAGCTTCTGGTTGGCGAGCGGCAGCGCCGTGCGTCGGGGCCGGCGAGAAAGACTGCGAGCCATGAAAGGCCGGCTGTGGCGGAGAGGGACGGCGAGCGGGAGACGGAGCGGCGGCGGCGGCGAGAGGCAAGTGCTGCTGTGGCTCGTGTGCGTTTGCGTGTGGGAGAGCGGGGCCGAAACGCTGCGCTATTCGGTGGCGGAGGAAATGGCGAGGGACTCGTTGGTGGGCAACGTCGCCCAGGACCTGGGGCTTTCTCCGAGCCAGCTCGCGGCTCGCAAGGCGCGCGTGGTGTCCGAGGGGAGCGAGCAGCATTTCCGCCTCGATCCGCACAGCGGCGTCCTGACGGTCACGGAGACGCTGGACCGAGAGCGGATCTGTCCGCACAGCGAGAGCTGCGCGCTCTTGTTTAAGCTTTTCTTTGAGAACCCGGTGCAGCTGATCCGCGGGGAGGTGGAGGTTCGGGACGTGAACGACCACTCTCCCGAGTTCCCCGAGAAGGAGATGATCTTAGAGATTCTTGAAACGGCATCTCCAGGGACTCGCTTCCTCTTAGGAAACGCGAGGGATAGGGACATGGGGACCAACGGGTTACGGAACTACAGCCTCTCCCCAAATTCGCATTTCTCCCTAAATCAGGGAATAGGTAAAGGGGGCGGCAGATACGCGGAGCTCGTCCTGCAGAAGCCTTTGGACCGCGAGGAGCAGCGGGAGCTGCATTTGGTGCTCACGGCCACGGACGGGGGCTCGCCGCCCAGGTCGGGCACGGCTCAGGTTCGGGTGGTGGTGCTGGATGCCAACGACAACATGCCGGTGTTCTCGCGGGAGGTGTACGAGGTGCGCGTGGCCGAGAACAGCCCCCCGGGGCAGCTGGTGGTCCGGGTGTCGGCCGCGGATCCCGACGAAGGCTCCAACGGCAAAGTGCGGTACACCTTCACTGAGATGTCAGAGCAGTCGCAACAGCTGTATGAGCTGAACCCTGAAACTGGGGAGATTCGGGTCTCAGGGAATTTGGATTACGAAGAAGAAAAAATGCACGAGCTCGTGGTGAGAGCTATGGATGGCGGTGGTCTGTCTGCGCACTGCAGAGTGCACGTGGAGGTGCTGGACGTGAACGACAACGCGCCGGAGATCGCGCTGAGCTCCGTGAGCGCCTCCATCCCCGAGGACGCCCCGCCCCGCACCGTGGTGGCCCTGCTGAGCGTGCGGGACCGCGACTCCGGCGACAACGGGCGGACGGAGTGCGCCATCGAGGGCGACGTGCCGTTCAGCCTGACGGCCGCTTTCGCCAACCACTACGAGCTGCGCACCAGCGCGGCCCTGGACAGGGAGACGACGGCCGAGTACAACGTGAGCATCGTGGCCACGGACTGGGGCCGGGCGCGGCTGAGCGCTCGCGAAAGCGTGTCGGTGCGCATCGCCGACGTGAACGACAACGCGCCGCGCTTCACGCAGGCGGCGTACAGCATGTCGGTGAGCGAGAACGAGGCGGGCGCGGTGCGGATCGGCAGCGTGAAGGCGACGGACGCGGACGCGGGCGCGAACGGGCGCGTGAGGTACGCGCTGGTGCGGGAGGAGGGCGAGGAGCGGCCCGCCGTGTCGGTGGACGCCGAGAGCGGGGCCGTGTCCGTCGTGCGGCCGCTGGACTACGAGGAGGTGCGCGCCGTGGAGGTGACGGTGCGCGCCGCCGACGGGGGCTCGCCGCCGCGGAGCGCCACGGCGCTGCTGGCGGGTGCTGGTGCGGGACGAGAACGACAACGCGCCCGTGGTGCTGCACCCGCCGGCCGACGGCGGCGCGGCGCTGGGCGAGCTGGTGCCGCGGCGGGCGCGGGCGGGCTACCTGGTGGCCAAGGTGGTGGCGGTGGACGCGGACGCGGGGCAGAACGCGTGGCTGTGCTACGAGCTGGCCAAGGCGACGGAGCCGGGGCTGTTCCGCGTGGGGCTGCACAGCGGCGAGGTGCGCACGGCGCGGGCCGTGGGCGAGCGCGACGCGGCCCGGCACAGGCTGGTGGTGCTGGTGCGGGACCGCGGGCGGCCGCCGCGCTCCGCCAGCGCCACCCTCGCCGTCGCCCTGGCCGACGGCTTCTCGGAAGGCCACCTGCGGGCGAGCGAAGAGGCGCCGGCCGCCGAGCCCGACGGCCGCCTCACCCTCTACCTCAGCGTCTGCTTGGCCTGCGTGTCCGCGCTCTTCGTGGCCGGCGCGGCGGCCGCCGTGGCCGCCAAGGTGCGGCGGGCCCGGCGGGGCGAGCCGGGGACCTTGCCCACCTTCCCGCAGTCCGCCGCCGACAGCAGCGCCGGCTCCCTGCCCCGCAGCTACGTCTACGACGTCCGCCTCGCCGCCGGCACCGTCAACAGCGAGTTCCGCTTCCTCGGGCCGCTCTTGCCCTGCTTCCCCGCCGGGCTGCCGCAGGGCGCGGCCGAGCAGCGGAGCTCGCTCTGCTCGGCCGGCCTCGGGCAAGAAGAAGGCGACTGGGCTGTGCAGGTGAGGGAGCGGAGCGTGGGGGACCGGGGGTAGAGGGAGGGAGGTTGGGGTCAAGGACGAATCAGCTCCTTGCGCGGCTGCGGCGCGGCAGGAAGCATCGGAGAGGCCGTGGGGGTGGTGTCGGAGAGGTTCCCCGAGCGGGACGAGGGGGCGGAAGCGGTCCCGTACCGCCGCTGGGGTCTCGGCTTCTCCCCGGGTTCGGGCTGCCAGCGCCTCTGCGGGTGGCTCCGTGCCCGGAGTAGTTGCTGCGGTACCACTCTGAGGTATCAGCCCGAGGGTGGCGGCTGGATCGTGGGCAGCTGTGAAGCAGCAGGGCGGGTGGGTAAGGTACACAGCGGGTCCTGTCCCCGCGCTCTGAAGAACAGAGTGGGTAGGGGCCGACAAGGTCACTGCTCCCGTTGACGACATCCACTGTGCCGTGTTTTTCGTCTAGAGCCTTAGCGACGGCATAACTGATATCAGTCTATTTCCCCTCCGTTGCTGTCAGAATTCCCACATTCTCAGCCCTCTGTTTTTACCACTGGCATTAAAACACATTAGTAGTTGTGAGGAAAGCTTTTGTGTCTTTTCCCCACTCGCTGTTTCTTGACAGCTTTCATGATATGCTTTTTTGAGGTCCTTTTGTAGTTCTTTCATTGGGCTATAGGATACTTAGAGGCTTTTAATGTTGTCCTCCCCCTCCTGTCTGATTCTGGGTACGGAAGAGTGGTCTCACATTCACTCATGTTTCAGATGAGCCTTCCCAGCTTGTCATTGACAGCTGCTTCCCGTTAATGCCCCAATGTCAGCCCTCCACTGTGTTCTTTGCAGGGCCGAGCTCCCCTCTCTGAAGGCACGGCTCCCGGGGCAGCAGAGGAGAATGCCAGTTTGGATCAAAGCCCCTGGCTCAGCCATCAGTAAGGGAGGAGAAGGAGCAGCATCTCGATCCTCGTGGGCTGATGTCTTCGAAGTGAAATGAAGGAGGGACCAAACACATGCCAAAAATGTACCAAGGAAATGCAGTACTGCTGTGTGAGAGTGCAAGGACACTCCTGTTAACCAGTCCTTCATGTATTTAGTATGAACCCTTGATAAGTCAGCAGGGTCTTGCATGCTGCAAACACTGACATTTGATATCTAATTGTTGTAGTGCTATTGCTGCTAAGTATTAAGTGAAAATGGAAAGAAAAAGTTGGATGGGGGCCTTGGGCAACCCGGTCTAGTATTAAATGGGGAGGTTGGTGGCCATGCCTGTTGTAGTGGGGTTGCAGATTCATGATCCCTGAGGTCCCTTCCAACCTGGGCCATTCTGTGATTCTCTAATATTCAAGGTATTGTTTTCCTACGTGTGTTTTTATGCATTGTTTTGTTGTTGTTGTTGTTGTCAGGTGGGCTCTGTAATATTGTAATCTATTCAATGCCAGGTTGTGAATCTATTAATCAAAGCTGAATGTTTCCAGCAAAAGTATTCTTGAATAACACTGGGAAGCTGGCTGCCTTTGAGATGACTGACGTTCACACTGTGCACGTGCAATCAGGAGTTCTTGGGTTTTGTATGTTGTACCGGGTGGTCTTTGAGCACTGTATTTGGTTTTGGATTGGTTTGATTTCTTTCTCAACATGAAGTCTAAATGAATGGTTCTAGAGCATTCCAGGATTATGGAATATAGATATGAAGAGATAATAAAATCTTCAAAGCCATGTGCTATTTCCCATTGCTCACATATTTCCTGGAGTTGAATGCCTGGTCACAGAAACCAGTAAAATCTGCTGAGAAATCTGTCAGAAGATGAGCTTCAATCTTACGTACAAAGTTATTATTGTAGTGAAAAGGTGCGTTAAGCATCACTGTTGCTGTTACAGCCTTCTCCACCTGAAGCTGAAGGGTCACGTGTCCCTGTGAAATGAGGGGCAGTGATTGTGAGAAGTGTCCGGGGAAGCTCTTCTCAGCCCGGATCTGTTCCCTGCTATAGTGATGCCAGTGGTCAGGTTACAGTGAAAGAAGGGTGTGGGTCCTCCTTCATCTCTTTGAGGTCCCAGGGATGAATCGGGCAGTGGTCAGAGCTTGAGGAAGCAGATACCAGGTGGTACTGTAACTGTTGTGCGACATGAATGGGGAGCTGCATTCCCAATTTTATGTGCTGATGATGGCTTACAGCTGTTTTTTGTAACAAGTTTCTGATTGTCTTGTTTTCTATTGGAATAGAGCTGAATTGCTTTGTAATGGCTGTTTTAATGGTTTGTTTTATCTTTAGGACAGCCAGGTTTAAAACAGTGACTATTGAGTTGTTGCTGAGCAGTGGTGCACAGAGCCAGGGACCTTCCAGCTTCTCATACTGTCCTGCGAGTGAGTGGCTGGTGGTGCACAAGAAGGTGGGAGGGGGGCAGAAGCAGGACAACTGCCCTAAACTGGCCAGAGAGATATTCTCTACCATGTGACATCACAAATTGGGGAGATGTCAGGGGTGGAGGGCATCTGCTGCTCCTGAACTGGGTGGGCACTGGTCAGCAGGTGGTGTTGTAGTGCGCATCACTTGATTTTTTTCTCTGTCTCTACCGGTATGTCAATATCTCTGTGACTACCTCTATGTGTTTCTCAGTATCTCTACCTCTATCTGTACTTGTGTCTTCATACCTCCACCTCTACATCTTTTTGTTTTGTCTCAGGAGTTCTACTTTGGTATTCCATTCTGATTCTCTCCTCCATCCTGCTGGCAGAGGGTGCTGAATAATGAACGTGTGTTGCTGAGCTGCTGCCAGGTTAAACCACAGCAGTGCTTTTCAGAATCCAGCATGCGTCCTAAAGGGCTGAGATAACCAGAGTTCTTATCAGAATGTGCTAAAAAAGGAAGTGTTGTATGAGTTATATTTGTTTAATTGCTTCTGGCCACAGTGTTTGCTTTGTAGTTATTTTTGAAAGCCTTACAGATTGTTTTCTAGAAAGGATTATAATTCACACCTTAGTTGCTCTGTATGTTCTCTCTTGTGCTGCGTACCACCTTGGGGGTCTGGAAGAAGATCATTTTGCTGTTACGTGTAACATCAGGTTATGATGTGTTAAAGTGATTGTTCAGGAGACTCAGCTGGTGTTTTACTCCACATTGTCGCCATCTTCGTACTTAGGGAACCATCTCTCAGGCACTATGAAGAATTACACATTTTCCTTTGTGTCTTTAGAGAGCCAGACAATTTATGAGTGTCAGGCTGTGTGGGAAAAATATTAGCAGGCCTCTGGAAGGGAGAGCACTGTCAGTGCTTTGGAACTCCACCCCAGAACAAGTGGCAGGTTCCAGAAAAAACTGTCAAACTGTCTGCAGCAGATGTGCCATCACTCTGGCAACTGTAGAGAGACACCAATCAGTGCAACATGCCGGGGCTTGGCCTATGCCTACTGCTGCCAGATCAACACTACTCAGCACACTGAAGATAAGGGAGGAGAACGTCTCTATCTGTGATGACAGTGTGACAGGCCCTACAGCTGCTGCAAGTTCTGTGATAGGCCCTGCAGTTTCTTCAGCCCTCACTACAGTCCTATGGTTGCTTGGAGGCCTGTGCCAGTTGCTGTGGTGGCTCCAAGCCCAGCTATGTGCTGTGTGGCTGCTCCAAGTAAGGTGGCAGGCCTGTAGTTACTGTAACCCCTGCTATTGGCCCTGCAGTTGTCTCCAGCTCCTCCATCACAGCCTGTGGTT